>NC_056739.1:976883538-977153538 GCF_019279795.1 Protopterus annectens | reverse complement strand
TTTGAAGAAAATTAATATAGGAAGATTCATTGAGGTATCATCACGTGTGGAGTTTTTTTGATTCTCACCAAACCAAATGGACGTCCTGATTCCACTTTGTAAGATTGGAATGGGGTTGCTCAGAAACTGTTTTAGCAATCATAACTGATCTAAATACTTACATTCAGTCGCATGATGTAAACAATTTTTCCACGGTTGTAATCTTTCCTGTATTCTACTACATGGAGTTAATCTCCATCATCTATCTGTGGTGTCCTTTTGGTCTTCTTACATAATCTAAGCTTCTAGACTTTCATCATAAGACCTAGTAGTTTATCATTGTTGCAGTAAAAATTAAGTGTAACTTTATGGAATATAATGATTTCTGGGATCGATTTATTCTGTTTTTTTTTTCTTTTGTTATATACTAATTTTTATATCTTGTGTGTGTGAAAGTTAATATTTGCTGGTTTGCCTTGTTTGCACTGCATTTTATGATGTCTTGTAAGATCTCTTAACTGTGGAGCTTTTCTCCCTAGACCTTTGATAAAAAGGGGCCTACATGACCTAGTGGGACTTTCCTTGTAAACAAGTACAAATAAATAATTAAATAAATAAATAAGCTCCTTATACCTGAATTTATATTTGTCAATTCTATGGTCATATGATATTAGGGAAAAGAGACTCCTCACCCCACTCGACAAAATGTACAATGATCTTGGACAATCACTATTTTCACTCTAACTCTCAAGTATCTTCAAAGAAATGCATTGTAAGTATAAGCAAGGCAGCTGAATCCCCCAAAAATGCAAGCTTAGAAAGCAGCCTTGTGTATATGCAACTGCTGCCAACTGTTTAATTTTATAAGCCTTCTTGTTGTTATGTCAGGCTTCTTGTTTTCTTTGAAGTGCAAACAAGTAATACCAAATTCCCACCCCCCATGACCAAGGACAACTGAGAGTCACTTGTACTGATCTAGTGCCAAATGTAGCACCTGGGCCCACAGGTTGATTTCCTTCTCTTTTTCACTGGGCGGCTATCTAGTGTTAGTTTTGATTTTTTTTTAAATACAAATTGTTTAACATCTCTCAGCAATGAATAATGCACTGGGTTGCTGCCTCCTTCGTCTGTTGGACACCCAACATACAACCACATTAGCTAAGGCTGTGAAAACACCTAACCTTGTTGATTAATCTTAAATGTTTGCAGATTCACTCACCTGTCAGTGAAATGTTTTCTGAAAAATAGTTTCTGATTCACCAGAAAATCCACCCCACCTCCCAAAGAAAATGCTGCTGCAGCAGTATCATATACTGCCAGGTCTTTGGCTGGATTTTGAGTCCTGAAGTAATTTTAGATATTTTTGTATTTAAAAGGGTAAGTGTGCAGATTGAATTCAGCTCTTAAAATGTTGTAATTATTGTATTTAGAGTGCCTGGGTTTCCCCGAGTCTGGATGTTCCTTTGACTTCTCTTTGGCTGTTTGTGTCTCTGATTCTGCAGTAAAGTGTATTTCTTTCCTTTTTTATTTTTTAATACAAAGATTTACTGCAGTCATGCTATTAACATGCTTTATCTTTCTAAGGTACTGGCCCCATCATTGCATATGACACTCCTTACTCACTTTCATGTTATGTTCATACCATTCCTGTCACTGACAGTAGTACCTTCCTCTACAAACCCACTTTTTAAGGAACATGTATCCATACTTTTCTGGTATTCTAGATGTCCTTATCTGTGATAACCTAGTACCACATCTGTCAGCCCTCCTCAACTGTGCATGACAATGACAAGTGCTTTAATTAATCCACATATTAGATCATTGCTTTTTTTCATGTTTGCTTTATCAATCCAATCTTGTTATTGTTCTGCAGAATGTCATATTACTAAGTATGGTTTCCGCTTACTTCAGATTGTTTTCTGCTGCATGACGTGCTTTTGTGTAAAGTTATTATACTTTTTCTTGACAGACATAGAATTAACTATTTATAGCCATGTAGTCATTAGTACTTTAGCTATAGCATTACCAAACATGGGGTTCATGTACTGCTGGCTCCAAATTAAGAAGCTGGAGTATACATATGTGGATGAGCTTGAAACAGCTGAATTTAACTTAGATATTGTAGAACTATTTGCAACTTATGCTCATCATTCACACTGTCTCAGTGACATATGGGTTCTGTGCCTGCACAAACCTAGACTGGTAGCTTTTCAGAGGTCAAAATTCTTTTCTGGAACCCTGTGACAGGGGATTGGCTAAGCCCCTTCCACTAGGGGAAGCCTAACACCCTGTCACAGGAAACCAGTTGTCCAGTGTTTTAATGCCAGCTTTAGGAATCACATAGCTGAATCTCCTCAGCAGATTGCATTGCTGGATCAATTTAGGAACTTCCCTTCTTCTTTATTATTATATAATATTGTAATATGATTTACTTTTGATTTCTTTCTGTTTTTTTTAAAAAATTGTGTTAACCTTTTATTTTAATATACTTGCTATTGGATGCAGGACTATTCAACCCCAGACAATTTGATCCCAATGCAAATGTATACACTTTCGTGTTTAAATTTACATTTATTGTCTATGGGAGTAGCTAGTGGACTGTTTGACCCCAATTATATAAAAAAAAAGTTTTTAAAGTTTTATAAATGCATTTAATTGCTTAACATATCAATCATGATTTTTTTCACTGGAATTTAATATATTATTTAACCTGTTTATATGTAAATGTTAAATTATTTAACATTTTATTTAATTTGCAAATATAATTAATAGTTTTTAACTTAACTTTAAAATCAATATTATTTAACATTGCAAACATTAATATTATTTTAAATTAACATTTCAAATACAAATGTTTTATAACTTCTTTTTTTTCTTGTTTTTTTCTTTGACATTTTCTCAGTAACTATGTGGATGCATGAGCAGCATATAACATTTTTTCTTCTTTACGTCAAAATATCTGTGGATTATTCTTTTCTTGCTTTGCCATTTCAATGGGGTCAAACCATCCGGGGTTGAACTGTCTGGGGTCAAAAGGTCTCGTACCCTAAATTGTGGCTCTAAGAGCACAAGGCAATCCGTAGTGTTCAACTGATACCATAGAACTTCAGTTTCATATTACAAGTCATAAACCACATTAGAAAAGCCCTGTATGTGCTTAAAAGCAGTATTATGCATACAAACAACACAGAAGTAAGTTAGAACTAACCATAGCAGTAAATAACAAGGGTTCTAATGTGTTTTATAACTTGTATTATACAATGACGCCCCCATCAATGTTCCAAACCGTGCACGCTGATTGGTCAGCGTGCCCATTGTAAATCAGACTTATACTAATGGAAAAAGGCCCGGATTTTTCCATTAGTTTAAGTCTTTTTTTTTTTTTTTTTTTTTTTAGACAGAAGAGCTCCGTTGCTGTAAACTCGCTATGTTAAACGGGTTTAACATAGCGAGACAGCTTTAAAAGAAGCAACGGAGAAAGGAAGATCTCCATTGCTTTTTCTAAAGCTATCTCGCTATGTTAAACTTATTCTTCCTTTCTCCATTGCTATAACCCAGTTCTCTTGTATCGGGCTTCACCCTTGTGACCAAACCACACCAACCGTGGGTAAATCCAGCAATACCCACACCCAGGCATGGGTTATTGCTTAAATAAGAAACTGAAGTTCTATGTTATCATTTGAACACTACTGACTGTCTTGTACACTTAGAGCCATAATTTAATTGCTTCTGTTGTTTCTATTGCTTATCTATTTCAAGTGGAATTTCTAAAAGGGAAGTAGTACATTCTCACTGTTTTCTTTATGCGTATGATATTTACTACTGATTTAACACTGCTATAGTTGTTTTATCATTAACTCATGATTTTACTGCAGTTCACTTTATTTGCATTTTCTGTGGAGAATTTTTCATTTCTGACAAGGGAATCTCTTGGTAAATGGTTACTTATACTGCTTTAAAAGGTTTATTTTTTGATTTATGGGCATACATTTGACTTTTTGGCACTATTTAGACAAGTGAATTTTACTTCACATGACCAGAAATCCACAAAGCAGTTTTCTGAACAGTAATATTTTATTCAGATAAAATCTCTCTTGATGCTTTGGCTGTAAAGCCTTTTCAGAGTATAAAAAAAAACACTAATAACACACATCCTTTGTATACAAAACAATTTCCCCTAATTATTCAATAAAACATCTAAAGCAATTATATCATTACAAAACATTTACCAAATAAAAAAACCTCCAATTACATTCTGTATTATGTCCCTTAGGGACTAAACTTTCATACTTTAATATAAAAATAGATTATTTTTGTAATAGTTTAAGTTTCAGAAGAGAAGTATTGAACCTGTCCACCTTAACCTGTTCCAATATACTGAGCTGAATTCCTTCCACATACTCCCATGATATTCTTTAAAATGGCCTCTCCATCTTGCATTTCTTTATGTCCCTAATATGTTCTAAAATTCTAACTTCAAATGCCCTTTTACTTTCACCAACATAATATTTATAACATGGGCATCTAAGTACATAGATAACCCCCTCAGTATCACATCTAAAAATATTTTGTGTCTCATATTTTTTCCATTAATATTTGGGAACAGCCTAATCACATAATTACAACAGGAACACCTTCCACAAGGAAATGCCCTTTTAAGGATACTTCCCCTTCCAGTATAAACCTTAGGAGCTACAAATCTACCTCTGTCATATCTCCTATGCTCTTTCTAGAAGCAAGTGGTTAGAATCTCTGAGGGGAAAAAAAGTTGTCTCAGTCTAGTAATTTATTCTTTAGAATTCTAAATTATCAAGTCTTTAAGTGGATGTTCGGATGACATAGCTTCATCTTTCCCTGCTGAACAGAAATGGTATAGTGTAACTCTGGTTTTGAAACATGCTTTGGGAAGTGTTTTGGAAGGTACAGATACAATTTGTAGAAATGCAGTCACTTCTGCTGTATTGAGAATGTATTCTCGGTTACATAACTACAAATTTCCTGAGGATTTCAAAGATGAGATTTTGGATGCTCCTTTAAGTTCTGAATTTGTTTTTGATCTTGCTGCTATCCAGATTCTCAAGCACTGGGATAATAGAGATAAATTGATGCATGGGTTATCTAGAGTGTTTCATATTCCCAGATCCTCCCCTAGTCATAGTCATGCGTACAACTTCAAAGGGCAGAACAAACAAAAATCCCAGCTTAACAAAATTCAGGGTATCAAGAGGAAGTAGCAGGAGGATAATGCATCCAAATCAAATAAAAAGGGTTCCTTTTTCAAAAAGGATCAGTCCCTGCTAAAGAATGACTGTGCATGTACTGGGGAATCCTGTCCCTTCCTCCTGTTCCTCCACCCCATTTCCTCTTCCCCCAGGCTTTCACTCAGTCCAGCAGCCTGGAGCCCATACACTTCAGATAGAATACTTTTGTCAGTGAGCAGAAATTCCTCCTTCCTACAGGGAAATTCCTCCACACCTTCCAGACTAAAGACATTTCTCCTGTACTCCTTCATTAGTGGTAAGCAGGGATTATAGAACCAGTTGCTGTATTCAAATTCAAAATGCTTACACTGCTGATGATGATGCTACCCTTTTTCCTTGGCCACTGTTTCATATGACTTTGGATCTGAAAGATGCTTATCATTATATTCCAGTTGCTCACAGCTTCAGGAAATATCTGAGATTTCCTGGGTCTGGCTGACATTATAAATTTTCTGCATTACCCTTTGAGCTATCTACTGTGCCTCTTGTATTCATGAAGTGCCTGGCTCTATTGGTTGCTTACTACAGGACCTATGGCATCTGCATTTCCCCTTATTTAGACAACTTGCTGATCTGAGTTTCTTTCCAGTTGTTTAGAATCATTATACTAAATCTTGACCATTCTAGGTCACTTGGGCTTCAGGTTGCACCTACAAAAGTCATTTCTTATCAGCTTGCAAAGAATTGCCTTCCTGGGGCGTATGATAGATGCAGAAAAAAGAATGTCTTCTCTACCAGAAATAAAGTCCTGGCTTCTCAGAACTTTTTCAGGGATTTCTTTCTTCAAGAAGTTGCCGCCACAAGATAATATCTCAAAGTTTTGGGCCTTATGGCATCCGTGATCCTCATGAAACCACTGCCAGACTCCATATGAGAAAGATTCAGTGGAACTTAAAATATTGCTGGTATCAACAGCTGTATCCCTTACAGTTCTAGGTACCAGTGCTGGAATTTTTGAAATGAGAGTTACAGTGGTGGAGGGATATGATGTTTGTCAGACCAGGCATACCTTTCTCCCTCCAGACCTCAGTTCAATCACTCCAGACAGACTTCTCAGATTTTGCATGGGGAACAGTGCCCAGGTGCAAGGTGACTAGGATACTTTGAATGCTACAAAACACATAAATGTCAAAGAATGTTATCGGTGTTTCAGACCTTAAAAGTTCTTCACCGATATGGGCTCCATGTCCCTTTTTAGTAATCACAGAGAACACCACAGTCATGTGGTACCTGAACAAATACGGGGGTACAAGGTGATACAGTCTTTTCCAGTTGGTCCTGTCAGAGGAAAACATAGAGGCAGGCAGACTAGATAGGTTTTGAATGGTCTCTCAGGAGTGGAAACGCAGGTCATAGATCATATGGGGAGCACCTCAAACACATCTGTTTGCCTCCTTTTAAAATAGACAGTTAAAATTCTGTTGGAGACATCTTTGCAGCCAAGCTTGGATGACAGACACATTCCCATTCCCTTGGATGGAAATGCTCATTTATGCATTTCCACTCTTTCCACTTATTATACCCAAAGTAATTCTGACGATTCAGAAAGATTCACCAAAGATCATTGTAGTAACCCCCTTTTGGCCCAGGCAAAGTTGGGTCTCCCTTTTAATGGCATTGGTTAAAGGTCATTACTGCAGGCTTTCTCACACTCTGGATCTGCTCACACATTGTCAGGGGTGACTGGAGCATTCCAACTTACAGCAGTTGCAACTGACATCCTGGATGACTCTATCTTGATACCTTTTAGGCACTTGTTCCAAAGAGGATGTGCAGCAGATATTGAAGGAGACAAGAAAACCTGCAACTAGAAAATTTTATGTTTACAAGTGGAAGAGGTTTTCTAGGTGGTGCCCAACCGACAACAGAGGGGCTAGTATGGTGTCTATCCTTCTGGTTTTAAAATGCTTGTGTGAGCTATTCAATGATGATTTATCTTATGCATCTATCAAGGTGCATCCTGCAGCCAATTCAGATAATCTGCACAGGGATCCTTCTCTTTCATCTTTTTTTAATAGTCAAACAGTTTATGAAATAAGTGTTGCACTTGAGACCCCCTCAAAAGCAAATTCTTCATCCTTGGAATCTCAACTTTGTTCTAAAAAATGACCTTATTTCCTTTTAAACCAACCTTTCAGACTGATTTAAAGTTCTTTACTTGGAAAGCTGTTTTATTTATCACTCTGACATCTGCAAGGTGACTATCTCAGCTGCAGGCTTTCATGGTAGGCCAGACTTATCTGATTTTCCACAAGGACAAGATTGTTTTGTACACTACTCCATCTTACTAAAAGTCATTTCTGAGTTTACCCTGAGTCAAGCCATCAATCTCCCAGTTTTTTTTTTCCAGAACCTAAAAACAAGGGAGACAAGATTCTGCATACCCTTTATGTGCGCATGCAGCTCAGGTACTACCATGACAGAGCAAATCCCTTCAGGAAAGCTGCACAACTGTATATTTCCTATTCTGCGGCTAAGAATGGTCAACCTGTCTCTAAGTAAACAATTGCTCATTGGTTGTCTTTTGCTATTGTTTTTGTTGCTCCCACCATGGTAAATCTAGTCTAGGGAAGGTTAAGGCACATTAACCTCTTTGGCGCTTATTGGAAATGAGTGGGCTCTATAAGCATTCTAGAGGCAGCAACCTGGTCATCTGTTCGTACATTTGCAAAGCACTGCAAACTGGATGTTTTCTCTCAAGTTCCACAGCAGGTGTTGCAAGGACCATTTTTCAAATGCTCCTGGATCCTTATCCTTCCTCCTCCCAAGTCGTGTAAATTTTGGGAATCTACCTATATGCCACTAAGGCAGTGTGAATGAGGAACATTAATTCTGTTGCTTAAGAACTACTTACCTGTAACAGTAGATGCTTGAATCTTAAACTGCCTCAGTAACAGCACCCACCCACCATCATCTTTATTTGATATGTAGTTTGAACGTATCCAACCTTGTTGTGTTACTGGATGACTTTGGTTACTTGTGTTGTTTTTTTTTCACTGTTAATTGATTAGTTTCAGGCAATTCTTGCCTCTAGTCCTTCTTGGTTCTTCCTACTTAGCAGTAAAACCCTGAACAACTGACTTCCTGTGATGGGGTGAGGCTTCAGCTGATAGGAGGGGCTTAGCTGATCCCTTGTCTCAAGGAATCATAGGGGTGAATTCTGAGTTCTGGAAAGCTGCCTCTTGGGACTGTGCAGACACAGAAACTATATTCAACTAACAGAGCTGTTCTTAGGCCAACTGTACCAGTTTGGCCCAGTAGGGCCCTGTTTGTTCATGGTGCCCTACACTAGGCTATGACAGGGTCATTAAGCCTTACATGACCCAAAGATTTACCTACAAGACACTACAGCAAAGTGCAAGGCATTTTCCCATTCTGTCATTGCTCCCATAGCATGTACAAGTTCAGTATTATTAGTAACTGCAGTTTCATTCCTCTTGTATGGTTCACAATGTTAGCTATGCACTCTCCCATAGTAGTCACCTGTTGTCGCTGATTATATTATGACTTCTCATTAGTATTAAAAAAACATGCATGTTGATTGGCCAGTCCAATCAGATGTCTGTTGTAAATCAAGCACATACCCATAAAAAAATTCTGGCCTGCTGAACTTCCATTGAGTGGCCAGAATGTTCTATTGATATGTGCTACAGAAGGCAGACCAAATACAAGAAAAATCAGGTACTAAAGAAACAGAAATGTTACCTGATTTTCCATGCATTTCTGTACTGTTCCTTGTTAAATCTCAGAACACTATCATACCTCTGAACTGCCCTGACTTTAGTAGACTGTCCAGACTTTTGCCTAATACTAAAAAAAAAAAAAAAAAAAAAAAAACAACAGAGATTCTTTTTTCTCCATTGCTTCTGTTGAACAGCATTGATGTACTGTGCAAGTATGGAAATGTGGGTCCCTACACATGTACAATATGTCAAAAAGCATAGAAGAATTGGGGAAACAATGCAGAGAAACACTATAGGGACGTTATACAAAGACAGTATTTAAGAAAGGTAAGCAATTTCTTTCTTAAATAATGTCATTGTATAACAGCAGTAACCCACTCCTGGATGTGGAAAATGCTGGATTTAGCCACAGTTGTCTGTCTGATCATGAGGGCTTTGCCTTCATGATCAAACTACACCAACCATGGGTAAATCTAGCATTACCCATACCTAGTCATGCGCAATTACTTAAGTATTCCAACAGGGTTTTCAACCCAAAACTGGTTCGATTAACCATGTATTTTGTGCACCATGGAAATTACTGTATCAGAAGATAAGACCATACTTATTTTCAAGACCGATAGAAAGTTTTCTTTTGCTTCTCTTTCTGGTGCCACACATTAATGAATGATTGTTAATGAATATAGTAACAAGAAATAAGTGGAATAGTCAGTCTCAGACAGCATGAAAAGAAACAATAATAAACATAAAAAATTACTGTGATGTGAAGTAATTTCTGATCATTAAGACTTGTGTCAGAATGTTGCCAGTTCAGCAGTGTGACAGAGAAAATCTTGATGCAGTCAGAGATAGGAGGGAAATAATCAATATGAAGTGAAATATAAGCTGTAGGTGTTGTGCAGTGGGAAGCAGGGGAGAACAGAAAAATGATTCACTTTGCTGACTGTTAAAACTGTAACAAAGTAGAAAACAACCAAAGAAACAATAAGAGCAAGCATGCAGAAAAATATAAGTCAGAACAGTATGTAGCATAAATGAACATACTCGTAAGTAGATTTGATATAAGAATTCATTCAGTGGAATTGAGTAGTAAGATTTGTAAGAAACGTACATGCATAGTTATAACATCATATAGTGTAATGTTTCAATGGAGAAAATAATATGCAAAAAGTATTTGTAGCATGTACAATTGTTTGGCATGGAATGTGAAGAAGGATGAGGATTGAATCAAGTGAGGGGAAGACAGGAAAGGACAGAGACAGAAAAAAAATAAAATACAATAAAATTAAAGTGTGAGGGGAAAAGAGGAGGTGTACAGCTATTTCCTACTCAAGTTCAGGCGATCTAGGCAGTACTACAGAGTTTGTATATGTTTACTGGTAAGCACACACCATATAGACGGAGGACCTCAGTGGCTCGTTTAACAGGCTCCTTACAGTGTGGTTGAATGAGTTAAGCAAACCCTGAAAGGAACACCATGACATGTTGCATTCAGGGTTAATACAAAATCCCAAAGTTTACTTCTGTTTTAACGTACCTTATGACAAAACGCAAGCTAATAAATAAATGTATTGCTCTATTTTGATACACAGCAAAAGCATACACTTTTGATACAGAATCTAAAAAACAGTCTTAAGTTCAAAAAGACCTAGTGGAGTGAGATGTGCAGATGTACAATGAAGCAAACTGGGCACCACAATTGTTAAGGCTGATCTGGCCACTGAGGATTTTTGAAATTCATGTACATCTGTTCTTTCTGTGTGTGTGTGTTTATTTATTTAAGATATATCTTCAGAAATGGTATATATATGCCGATTTTAGTTATCTGAATTCATTTTACTTTACAGCCAGTGTATATCTACATATATCTTTGTGACATTTAGATTTAGATGCCATATTATCTTCGTTATAATTGAATTATTTAGGCTTTTTGAAACTTAAGCTAATTTCTTGTAGTCACTTGAGCTGTATTTAAATAAATGATATATTTTTATGGGAAGTATTTATATAGCACGTAAAGATAAGCTTAATATTGCTGTATTCTTTATTAATTATCTAAACAAAACCGTTTGCTAAAATGTAATTATTTTGAATCTGAGACCATGAAAATGAGAAGCCAAAACACTTTTCTGACTAAAGGGCTAATTATGTAAGGAAAGCGAGATATGTTAAGATCTATAGTTTGTATTTAAACTACATTTTTTTATACTCTTATTGTTCCTTTTCATCAGTGTAATTTATGGCAACAGAGGACAAAAGTATGTTGGTGCTTTTCATGCAGATCAGCTCCAGGGTTGTTAGGCAATCTGCACTTGTTGTCTTCCTTTATTCAAAGCATTGTTCTTCATTTGTGGCTCCTCCTCAAACACTTTCGGACATGAAAGGAGGAAAGTAGTATTTTATATTAATACAGTGTACAGTTGCCAAATTTTTAAATTTAAAAAGTAGCCTATAACTTCTGTGAGTGCACATTTTCCACACATGAAGATTTCCAGCATTAAAAAGATTCATTCATTTTCATTAACAACCTTATCCTATCCACATTGTGGGGAGATGAAACATGTTCAAGCAAATTAGGTGGTAAGTGATAGAGTACAAGATGTTAGCAGGTTCAGGATACACACAAATGCACGCGCGCGCACACACACATACACATACACACACACACACACACACACACACACACACACACACACACACACACACACACACACACACACACACTGTGTATGCAGTTAGATCCCATTTGATCATCAATTCACTTATCTTAGAGATGTAATAGAAAAGTTAAACTGCTACCCAAATCCCAATGGATGTCGTGTGGAATTTGTGCACAGTGCACCCCGTCCAGGAACTAAACTGAATACCAGGTAAAGTTCGTTATGAACATAAACACTGCATCACTTTGCCACCCTAATACAACTCAACTAGGGTGCCAGCAAATTACTTAAAACTTTATACTGTTAAGAACATGAAGTACACTTAAGTATGTTTTAGGTCAGGCTGAGGTGGAAACCTTGGTTCTAAGTTCTATGAGCACATTCAATTTAAAATATAATGGCAGAATACTGTACTTCTGAGGAACCTAAAAATGAAAACTGTTTGTGACAGTTGTCTAACTTTGAACATCCTAGGATTTCAGAGGCAGCTGATTTTGCACTATTTACACTGTCTTCATTTTGATTTTCTAAAGACATAAATGATTGCTGTAAATACTGTACTTGCTGTTCCAGAGATTCTGAACAGTTTTTCAAAGTTGCTATAAAATCAGACTGATCAACAGTCCTTCAGTTTTTATTTATATATACTTTGTATTAATATCAATAAATTACATTTAAATTTGTTCTGTCACTGCTTGTTGTGTCATTACAGAGTCTTTGCCTAGATGTAGCCTTTCCAATAAGCTAAACAAGAATCCAGTTATTCAGTTTTATTGGTGTTCCAGTGTTTAGCTGATATCTATTTACATGGTGTTTCAGACAATAATCTTTCATGTTTTATTCTACTTACTTTTGTACTGGACCATTGATTTACAATATTTCTGTCAAAAGTTAGTACTTAAGTTAGCTGTTGGGGTCACAACCTCCTACAACTATTTTTTTTTCTCTTTATTAGAATCCTGGAGAATACTGATTCACAGTGCTACAGGCGTTAATGTGTGTGGGTTTGGCATAATGGTTAAGGTCTTCACCTCACAGACAAAAGGTACAGGGTTTGATTCTGATATGAGGGTTATTGTCTAGGCTTAAAATGGTTCTTCAGGGGCATTAGCCTAGTATTCTATTCTATGAACTTATAACTAGATCAATTCCTAAAAGACACTCTTGTAGGGTGGGAGGTTGGCACAATGATTAAGGTGTTACCTTATAGACACTAGGTGCAGGGTTTCATGTTCACCTTTGGTATGGGAGCAAATGTGTCTGTGAACATAGCTGGATGTGTATTGGCAGGTCAGCAGATTAGAAAAGGAGAGCAAAAACTTTTAATGAGTAACTGGAGTTTATAGGAGAAGATTTTAACAAATTTTGGTAGCTCTTTTGTGGAGCCTGGAGCATATACCTGCTATAAACTAACATTAGCTGTTAAAATCTTCCAGAGTGGTTGAGAAGATGTACAGCCATAGCATTGCATATGGCACACTGTCAGAGCTTATATATAATGGCAAAAGCTCAGACTGCTGTCTTAGGAAGCTGTGAAGAACTGGTTCAGTGTTATTGCATAATGACATACTTATGTAAAATGGATTTTCCAGGAATATTAAGTTCTTCTGCAATTCATAAAGCTAAGCTCGGTACAAACAACATTCTATGCTGCTAAATAGTGTTGGAAACAGTACTTTCATGTCTTGATTTTAACCTTGCTAAGGCTACAGTGGCACATCAAAGTCAGATCTGCAAAGATCATTGCTAAGGAAAATGGAATTAACACCTGAATAAAATATTCAGGCTTTAAAGGAAAAAATAAGGTTTAGGTGGTAAGCAAGCAGGATTAGGCCTACATTATTTCATTGTACAGTGTGTACAGTCTTTGCGTTGCTGTCTTGATTTTCATGTCTTGATAATTTCTTATGGCACTTTACAACCAAATGTAGAAACTGTTCTTGTTCCTTAGAAAACTGAACACTGCATCGAACACATATTTAATTAAATAAGAATATTTGGATGCTAAATAAAATAGTTGACCCAGGTTCTTGTATAGTAAAGAAATACAAGCTAACATAGTCTCCTTGCATGATTGTATTAGCTGCTTTGTAATATTTTTAGATGTGTAATTCATTTAATGCTATATGAGGTTCAAGGAAGTGACCTCTGAATGAGAACTAGCCTATTGGAGTACAACACACCGGAATACAAAAGTACAAAATAACATCAATCATGGAACATCATTAGTTGTCATTTTTTCCCTAGATGCAGCAAGTGAATACATGACAGTGCTCAGCAGAGAAATGCTTGGCAGAGACCCATCTGCTTGATGCATATAAAGGGTTACTATATTTAGGAAACTGGGACAGGCAGGTGGCTTTGCACTGCTGTGCTAATGGACTATTATGACTGCAGCCTGGCTGGTTGAGGATAAAATCAGTGCCTAGTTGCAATGCAGTGGTTTGGCTTTTTTCTTTTATCTCTGGACAAAGGTTACCAGGAACAATGAAATAAAGATAAAAAGCACAATGTAGACAGTGAGATTTGTTCTCAAACATTTGATCCATACAACATTCATCAGAGAACATTTCCTTCCCTATAAATTCTACCTTAGTTTCTTTGAATTGTCAGGTGTTTTGGTTAAACAATACCCACACCCCATTTTTGTGCACTCATAGTATTGTGGAATATTGCCTCATTAAGCACAATGCAGTGAAGCATACTGGGCAATTGCCCTGAGTGATTTGTACACACAGGTAGGGTACATACAAAATTAACCTTCTGGGTGAGTTGTGCACTTTAAATATAGAAGGTTTGTAGTGTGTGAACTTCTTGGGTAACTTGACCTCTCTGGGTATGTAAGCTGCACATTGTCTAAACTTTCTGCTGTGGGCGACTTGTGCAGTTATGTTGAGTACATTTTCTAGTTTGCCATTTAAAATCACCAAGGTTTAGCAAAAGTGTGATGCAACTATAAAGAGATGGGCAAAAGGCTACAAGAAAAGTAATGGCCTTTCATGCTAAAAAACACACTGTTTAAATATTTATATTTCTGAATTAATAGTCTGCTATTGAAAAACAAAGGGAAAAAATCTGAGTAATTCCTTTACATAGCTTTGTTGCTATAAAGAAAGGTGCAATTAAGATTTTCTGCACTGTAGGTAATGTGTACAAACCAGACTGGTTTTGAACTGAAAAAGTGTTATGAAATGTGTAAGGATTTTTTATTCTGCCTTTTTTTCCTCTTCACAGATGTTTTACATCTAGCACTAAGGCTGAAGTACAGTGATTTATAAGCCTGCAGCATGAAGACTGCTCAGTATTTCTGAGCTGCATACAAATGCAGCAGTCTGTTGACATGGCCTATGTAAATGAGACTTCTGTGCATCATGGATGATTATGCCTTGTGGGATATGACGATTCATAGAAACCTGTTCAGCACAATCTCTGAGCAGTGGCATAAGTTTGCATTGTTACTAGCCATGTACACCCATTGGCTTCTAGAGAGAGAGAGAGAGAGTCTAAACATACCGTGTTACTCTGTTATCTAAGAAAAGCAGACATATATCCACACAACTCACTGCTATACAGTTCGTAGCAATTTGTTCAATGGGCCCCCCACCTGCAGTTGCTCTGACTGCTCAGCTGGATGGCTCACAGAAATTCATTGGGATATTTAATAGGATTCAGTGCAATGCTAATTATGCATGTCTGTCTCTGACCATCTTTCCTGAGCAAAGTAAGTTGAGAGCAGGAAGGTTTGTCTTAAATAAATAACTGGTGCCAAAATCATGAACTGAACTGAAATGCCAAAAAATGCTTTATTGTATCCTTTGGGAAGTTGTCTACCACAAGAAACTAACACACTGACAATATGCCCTTAACAGTTGACCCTGTTATTTGGGATTTGGGAATTTTTGTGGACAATGACCTAACTTTTGACCAATATGTGCCTATTGTTGTAAGAAAGTCTTTCTATATTGCACAGCTTATAAAAAGGGTTTGTATCTAGATCTAGGGATGTTGTTTTCCCCCTTTACTCAGCCCTGATTAGGCCAGTCATTGAATTTAGTGCCTCCTCTGGCATGTATCCGTCCAAGCAAATGCAACAACTAGAATGTCCTAAGAGATACCTTACTAAATGGATACAAGGCCTAAAAAGCATGTTTTATATGGACCTACTCAAAGCTCTGTCACTATACTCTGTATCCTACAGACTGCTAAAAGGTGACTTGTGTCTGGCATACAAGGCATCATCCAACCTGATACTGATGGATTTATTGCACATCAGCCAGTCAAATGGCATCAAAAATATCAGTCTAAGGATCTAAACCTCTTATGCACATCAAGAGAACATTTTGGAGGCACAGGTGTATCTCACAGAGGATACCACTGCTGTGGAACAGACTTCCCCATCCACATTAAACAAGTTCATCCATGTCTATAGTCAAGCACAACTTAGATGTATGGATGGGAAACAGAAAAGTTACCACAGGACTGCTTCCTGTACTACTAATGGGCATAGGCAGCTCATAACACCTTATCCCATGCATGGGTCCCTCAAATTATCTATGATATGACCCCCTGTAATTCGGGGTAAAATATAATTATTGACCATGGAATGGATAAGCCCAATCTATAATCAGATGGGGTAGGTTATTTTGAGCACAAAAAGGGAAATTGTCTAGACTTAAAATGGCCCGCAAGGGCAGCTAGCATAGTACTTACCTATGCTCTGTTTTAGTGAATGTTTATGAATACCACTCAAGGCTGTTGATGTTAAGATGGGCATCTGCAAAAGTTTTCTTTTGGGGATTTTTAGGAGAAAGAAGTTTATATTCTAGAATGCTTAGAGTGGATATAAATTGGGCAAAGTTTGTAACAACCCAAACTCTAGCCATTAGAAACAAAGGTGATTTACAAGGAGAAGGAAGTAAGTGAATACATTTGTTTTAATGCTTCATGTGCCTTTGCATTTACACAGGGAACGCTTAACTTTAATTTAATGATATGTTGGTGGACATTAAGGAATATGTAAGAAAGTTAAACCTGTCAGTTTTCTCTGCAGCTTAAAGGAGGAGAGTGGCTAGCATGCTTTACCTCTAAAATCAGATGGCATGCTTTTTCACAAAAGTTGCTGCAAGGCCTGTATTTTTTACTACATACCATCTTGCAGTGAATTTTTAAAAAATGTTATTACTTGATTAAGAAAGTTATTTTTTATGATACATCTGTGTGGGTTGCTTTTTTTTTTTTTTTTTTTTTTGGAGTCAGGAAAGCATGCACTAATTAATTATAAAAGCTATGGGTATAATTATTAAATGTACAGACAAAGGGAAGGTGTAATTTGTAACTGAAAAGAAGATTTCAAATAATTTTCTTTGGAACAAACCATTTCATTTAATCTGAAGTTGGGTAGCATTGTAGCTTCTACCTGAAGTGCATGACACTTGTAACTGCTAGACTATCCCATAATACTGGTGGTTGTCCTCCCAGTGTCCATACTATTGCCTATCAGCTGGATCAACAAAGACACATCTGAGACAAGTAGAACACCGATACAGTCATGTAGTTCACAGAGATGGTACTAAAATCAAACTTATGCCATATGCTTCAGTTGTATATACCTCTGGGATATATTATGATATGTTACATATTCAATATGATCATATACACTGAACAAAACCTACTAAGTACAGGCATTAAAAGGTTTACTAGTCATTGCTGGCAGTGGAATAGTTAGGGCAGAGAAAAGGAGGCAACTGCCATGGGTGCAAAATGTTAAGGGGTATGATAGACTGATCCCATTCACTCTTTAGTACAAACTACCTTTAAAATGCCAGTATTGCATTTGCAGTCAAACCTGAGCAGTGTAGCAACCCCTGTGTGGCCTAAACTATAGCAACTGATTGCTACATTTGTAGTAAACTGTTTGCTACAGTTTAAAAGAAAAAAATACATATACATATATGTTTTAACTAAAACTGGAGTGTGTAGTGCTCCATCGATGATATAAACTGCAGCAGTTGCTTGCTACAATTTTAAAACAATATATATGTTTCTGTTTTTTTTTTCTAACACCCGAGCCCTGTAGTACTCTATGTGTGGTATAAACTCTGGCAGGATTTTTTTTCCAGCTGAAGAAGGAGGGTGGGGGGGCAGGAGGCAGAAATAGAACCTGATTGTCTCTTGCTTTTCAGGAGTCCCAGGTACTTGATGGCTGATTTTTTTTTATTGCCCTTCAGCTTAGGAGGGACAGGTACTACTCAACTGTCCAGATTTTTGCCTCATATTTTTGGTCTGTTCTTTATAAAATTTATGGTTTTCCGACAAATCACTGAGGATTGAAGTCACTAAATAATGACATACATTTGTGTTTCAGACTTCATATTCTTCAGAAAATTTATGCTAACAAAAATCCTGTTATTCTAGTAAAGTTTATAAGAGCAATCTTTAAAATATGTCCTTATTTTAGGATTTGTCCAGATTTCTTGTTCTAAGGCATTGAAAGGTATGAGTGGGTGTGATATACAAGCACCAGCCACCAGATTGTAGAACTTTTTTTTTTTTGCTCTTCCAGCTGAAGAGCTAGGTCAGACGGGTGGGAGTGGGGAATGTATCTGGTAACCTGGTGCCAGCACAATGAATGTGTTTTTTCCTCTTCAAATGAAGAGCTGAGGATGCGGGGAGGCAGTATGGGGATCGGTCCAATGTGCTAAGAAAGCCAGCTACACCTATGATTGCTGTTGCCAGACTATAAAACTGACATGGCACATACAGCAAACTGCATAAGCATCTCTGTATATCAAGTAACTGATACATATTCTACAGCACTCATCACAGTATACCTGATAATATGGTCATAATATTTAAGAGGTGAATGCCAAACATTAACAGAAAAATAGTACAGTTACATGGATGCAGTTACATGCTGTGGTGAATGCCAAACAGTAATAGAAAAATAGTCCAGTCACATGGATGCAGTTACATACTGTGATGGCTCCAATATTTCATTTAGTTCACTCATGGCACATCCACAGCTGCAGGTCATTCATCTCATTATCTTGTTCACGGCACAGCACATAGTGGTGTACATACATATATAGATACAAACACACACACATGCATACTTTTTGGTTAATTGTTAGTTGGGATATTTTGCAGACACCTTAATGGTTATAGACTTAAGCTTGGTTTGAAGACCCTGTGTTTGTAGAGTATAGCCAAACAGTCCACTTATGCTGTGCTGATGAGGTCATAAGAAGACTGAAATGTATATATCTGCAGCTAGTGGTGTTTGGCTTTGTTGGCCGGGTTAGGTCCATAAAAACATAAAAAGGAAAAGTAAAAAGTTATGGATGTTCAGAAGCCATATAGCTGAAACAATTGATGTCCTTATGTGGTCATTTACATATATCCCATGGGCTTCCATTACAGGAGGTTTAAGGTATCACACAGTGAAAACTCTAGCTTGGCTATGTTTTTCTTATAGTTTTCACTCATATGAAAGACAAAGCTAAGTACAATGGCTCATGACATCCAGAAGATTATGAATTATTGACTGTGGATTCATCCACAGAAAGAATATACAGACGATGAACAGATGCATATACACCTTGATGTTCATCATTAGATCACTTTTGCAGTAGGCTAAGTAGTAGGGGTTATTCATTCTACGAGGGATATGACAACCAACCAGCATTCAAAGCCTTAGGGTACCTTCCATGTATCCTAACTGCTGAATGTCTCTAGTAACATGTCACATAAAGCAGATGTTCCCGAGTGTCGTACAGATGTGCCAATACCATCTGGTGAGGGTACCAAGAACATGGTAGGCTATTGCATACTTTTGACTACTTTGTACACAGATGTGTCGTGTATCTTTTGTATTGTTTGGCATCCATATTCTCACCGTGCTCCTGAAACAGAGCATGTATACACTGTCCTTGGCTGCATGAGCAGTGTTTAGAGAATTGCATAGGGATTATCCTTAATGTGTGCATTAAAAATGGACATAATGATACAGATTTATGTATGTATGTATCTATCTATCTATCTATATATATATATATATATATATATATATATATATATATATATATATATATAAAGAGAGAGAGAAAGGGAGTGCTAAACTAAAAATATATCTCTGTATTAAAAAATCATCAGACTACTGTCAGGAACTGACCATATTAATTAATTTATTCAGGTTCATTAAGCTGTCACTATGTACAGTCTTCTTCAGACTGTGCATATGCTTCAGTAGTTTATAAAGTTTGACTGAAGACATTAAAGTGAGATTGTGTCAGTTTTATTATGTATGTCAGAGAAATGCTAGACTGAAGGTGATTATAATGACTAGTTTATAGATATGTAAGGTATTACAGTGGTCATCTAGGAGGGTGATACATGTGCTGCAAAATGTGATGACACAATCAGAGATACTTTCTCATCTGCAGGTGATATAATGAGTAGGGCACCCACAGGGTTTCATCATCTGAAAGGGATATAGTTGAGCTCAGATGATGCATGTCATGTGCCTATTGCCAAAGTTCCATGTCACACATCATCCTTGGACCCAGAAGTGTTTTATGTCACCACAGAACATACTGAACATGGGACTACTTTGGCACATGACAATGAAACAATAAGTAAAATTTCAGGAAACTGCTTTGTGATACCTGCAGTAGATTCGTTTTAGCAGGAATCACTATAATAGGTTTCCTACTCACATGTTGATAGGAAGACCACCAGGATGTTGGACTACTGAAGGGCCATATAACTGCACAGGAGTAATTTTCTAGTTTCCCCTACATCTCCTGATGACCCCAAGCTTACACAAATGCAGTGCTACACTTTCTTGTATTGAATGTGCTTGAGTTCTTGGAAACTCCTATAACAATTACTCAAGATTAATTGCAATAGAAGCAAATTATGTATTATTAGGCAATTATTTTTGCAGGAATGCAAGCCCTTTAAATTTCCAACGTGACGATAAATCACTGTAACTCCCAAATGTAATTACTCTAGTTTTAAAGTTAATGCATTTTGGAGAGTGATCACTGACCAGCATTGCAAAGTCTGTCTTGCTGCATCTCCAAGAAGTTATGATATTGCACAGCTATTAAGTAGAAGAAAAGTGAGCAAAACAATCTTGCTTGCTTGAATCTCGGTCATTAAAAAAAGAAGCAAATAAACTAATCTTAAACAAATGAGCTATAAACACTTGTGATCCAAGAAACTGAGTGGAAGGTTATTTCTATATCTTTGCTCTCTCTTATTACACCATTTTTATATCATGTGCATTATAGGCTATGGCCTGCTGATGATGTACACAGCTGTACATGCATGAATATAAGCTAAACTTCTCACACACATTTACATCAGAATACTGTAGCAAGATGCTCCTTGCAGCTAAAGACATAGAGAGTCTGTGTACTTACTTTGCACAGTGGAAGGACATTCAGGCAGGTGCATGTCACTCCAGTCCCTGTACCATGAGAGTTATAGTGGACATTATAATCATATGATGGTGAACATTTTCCTAGTGTATTCACATCGCAACTGCTAGAGTACCTGTTGATGTTTTTCATATTGATCAGTACTGCAGTAGCCTAAGCTATAGGGGTTATATCCTGCATAGGATATAACAGCCGACCAGCTTCCAAAATGTCAGAGCACCTTCCCTGCACCCAAATCATTAATTAGCCATCTTGAGTAGAGCTGAATAAACAGAGAGGTTTGGGTACCAAGCTGTTCAGAGCCTTCCTGGCACTGATGAGAGTGCTCTGATGCAGGCTTCAGAGGACTGATGGGTGGACTTGTGCCGTTCCATTGCTGGGCAGGTAAATTTACTTTGAGGAAAAACCTTACGCATATTATTTTTAGCATTTTGGTTTACTTTCCTGTTTAGGAAAGTACAATTTAAGCTAGGAATATGAATTTTACTGTATGTCATGCAACTTTGTTGTATTTTTAAACAGGAGCACACTATTGTGTTTGACAATTTAAACATTGATTTAAACATTCTAAAACATATTTCTTTCCTGTAAAGAAACAGTGTAAATTACTTTTTGGGGCAGGTAAAGTGTAGAAGGATGCTTTTTACTGTGTTTTTATTAGGAAAAGTGACTTTATACTAATATTGAATTTTTACTGGATTGTACTGCTTAGTTACCCTGGGGAAAGAAGCACCATTTTTGTCTTGATCATGGAACAAACTACTGGTCCCATGATCGGCTCTTCTAGTCACAAAAAGAAAAAAGTTGCCTCAGCTGCAGGTGGGTGACTCTGCTGTGGCCAAAGCTTGTTCCTCGGACATCTCATCTTTTTCTCCAGACCCCTCTGGTATTGCTTGTACAGCCACTATGGACTGGAGCTTAGCCAAGTCCTCTACAACAGTTGGGGACCCCCACTGTGCAAGGAAGAGCCACTTTTGTTGGTGTTGGGAGAAGGAGCTGGTAAGGTGCCCCTGCTCAGTCGGAATGTTGTGCCCATCCCTGAGGAAACTTCCATTAAAATCCTGTTTTCCCTATCCTAACAGAAAACTAAACTATAGCTCCAGGTTCACTGGATATGAATAGTTTATTAAGTCTTGCTCAGGCTATTGACTCTTCTTATCAGGTGGTTTCTAATAAGAGTAAAAAGGGCCTCACTATTTTCCTACACCAATTCAAGAAATTGAATCTGGGGAGGAATGTGATGGGGTAGATACAGATTTTTCTCCTCATATTTCTGATTCAGACTCAGAGGAGAGTGTATTATCTGAGTCTCCCTGTCAAAGATTCTTATGCTAAAGCTTATTCTGACTAAATATGAAAGTATGAGGAATGTGTTATCAACAGTTATTTCATGTGAGAAAAAAATCTGCTTTGTGTGATTTAGTTTCTTATATTTCTCAAGTCACGACTCATTGTTTAAAATGGGTTTATGACTCTGTGAATATTTCATCCAGGGCTGTTGCCACTGGTACTGTGAATAGGGGATTATGCTGCAGACATTATCAAAAATGTGATGAGAGGGTAAGCTGATACAGGGAATCTCTCAGATTTTTCAGCCCTCCTTCTCTAAATTTTCTAAGCTTTTTTTGGCAAAAAACAAAACATACAATCTCAGCAAAATGCTGATAAGCATGCATTTAGAAAAAGCAATGGCAGGAAGGTTCCAAAAGGAAAGCAGGAATGCCTCAGTCAAGTAAGTCAGAGCGACTCTCCCACCCTGGCAGTCCGTTATCTCTTCCAGAAAGTCTGAATCTCCATTTCTGTCTTTGGCGACAGATGGGTTCTGAGACTGGTTCAGCAGGGTTACAGATGGCAGTGGGAAGAAATCCCTTCTTTCCAGGGAATTGTCCCACATCCACCAGACCAAACCTCTCTGTTCCCTCCTGTCCTACAATGCATACTTTCTCTGTGGGTAATAGAAACAGTTCCTCCTTCCCAGATGGGAAGAGGCTATTCTAGAATGTTTCTGGTGCCAAATAAAAAAATGCGAGGAGACCAGTTCTTGTCTTTCCTTTCCTAAACCAGATTTGTGATAATGCCCAAGTTCAAAATACTTTCACTTCAATACTTGTTACTTCTTCCTCTTTTGAGTTTTTTGTAACCTTAGATTTAAAAGATACCTATCATTCCATTTCTCTCCATCCAGACGTCTCGATGTTTTATGTGTCTGGATCACATTATCAGTTCTAAGAGTGTTCAAAAAGTATCTGCTCCAGTTATAACACATTGTAATCTACAGGATATTAGATGACTTGGTTATCTTTGCAGAGTCTTTTTCAAAGTGTCAGGAATCTCTTACTTGTGTGAGGGATCGTCTACACAGCCTGGGATTCCAGACGAATATCCAGATTCTTGTCTGTCTTTTTTTCACAGGATTATTTTCTTGGGGTTTCTGCTTGATACTTCATCTCAAAGCAGATCTACTCCTGAGTTTTTCCACTCAGACTACTCTCAGTTAGGGAATATGTCAAGATTCCGGGTCTCATGGCTTCTATGATTTTTCATGATTCTTCTATCAGGACTCCACTTGAGAAAAATCCAGTGGTACATAAAATCTGTATGGTCCCAACATTAACATCCCCTGATTCCAGAATCAAGTTTTGCAGTTTGTAAAATGGGACATTTTTGGGTGAAAAGACCACATTTATCAAAATCCAATTCTGCCCTTTTCCTTTCCAGCACAGTCTGTAACCACACTTACCTCAGACTTTGCTTGGGTAGCAGACTCTATGGGGATAAAAGTGCAAGGTCTTTGGAACAGAAAATAGATAAAAACACATGCACATAAAAAGATGTTGGGGCATATAAATGCTGTCAACCCTCTCAATCGTCTGTAGTCCGTATAGTGCTGCTGTACATAAACAAACAGATGGAACCAGGGGGAGTCAGATCTTAACCTCTGTGCAGACTAGCCATGGTAGCCTGGATTACAGATTTTTTTTCATATCTTTGTTTTTATTTTTTGTTGTTACATTAAACAAATTGTAAAATACAATACACAGTAATAAATGATAATACATTGAAAGTAAACCATTTACAAAGTTAGATGAAGCAACTGTCCATTCTAGTAATAGACAAGTATCTTTAAAGTTCATTTTCTCAATATGAAGAGCAACATAGATAGACAGCAGAATGAGATGAACAGACATATGAGAAATATGACACTATTAACATTGTTAATGTACAATGTAATTGTTTGCACATAGTCAGAATGTATTAGATAACTATTAGATAACTATACAGTATTATAGAATATAGGAAAAAACAGAGAAAGAAAAAAATAAACACACACAAAACAAACAACTTTTATATACAAATATTTACAAATAGTGCTACAATATAATGACAGGATTCTAATTACATTTAACGAGACATGATAGTTCTCATCTTTGTATGCATCTTATATACATGTAACCATTAACATGTAACACAGCTCCAGTCTCCTCCTCATTAGAATCTTGCCCGGATTACAGTTTTTTCGGCACAGTCGCTCTCTTGACATGCATCTTGCATACCATTAGTATAAAACTGTGTGGCAGACAAGGTGAGTAGGGCCACGACAGACTCTCATGAATGGAAATTGAATCAGAGTAGGTCTTACAGGAAGTGCTCCAGCTGTGGAGAACACCTTAACTAGATCTATACCGAAAGACCTGGAAGGCAGATACTTTTTTTTTCCTTGGACTGCAATGCTCCTGTATGCTTTTCTACCCTTTCCACTAATATCTAGGGTCTTTCTGAAGATTTAGAAGTACTCTCCAAAGATCATTCCCTTCTGTCCCAGGCAACAGTGGTTTTCCTTTCTTTTGGAAATGGCCAGAGGTAATTACTCCAAGCTTCCTCACAAACTGGACCTGCTGTCACAGGACAAGAGGTGTTTGATATATCCTGACCCAAAACAACTACAACTAACTGCCTGGGTGATAGAATCATATCATCTTTTAGTCACCTATTTTCTGAGTATGTGCAACAGGTATTAGCACAGTCAGGAAAACCTGCTACTAGGAAATTATATATTAGCCAATTGAAAAGATTTTCTAACCTTATAGGACTAGTGTTTCTCTGGTTCTACGATATTTGTGTGAGTTACTATTCTTTTGCCTCTCTTACTTTATGTCAAGGGTCACTTGTTAAGTCATTTCAGCATATCTACAGTCTCATGTGGAAATGTTTTTGAAAGGGGATTTGCATACCAATCCTTGAAAACAGGTAGCTCCTTCAGTTCTATAGTTAATTGTCGAAGACTATATCCATCAAACAGCTTTTAAGCAAATACAAACGTGCTTTTTGTCATATAGGCTCTTCATCATAATTCCATTCATCAAATACTCATAGTTGGCCATCTATAAGGAAGTAGCACAACAGGAAGATTAGATTAACACCAGACATTCCTTATGTGAGGGTCTGTGTCCCCCCCACACACCCCTGCTAATTATATATACCAACTCTAAGATTGCACATAGGGAAAAGGGCAGGTTTGCTAGCCTGTACTGAAGATGGCCAGTTATGAGTATTTGATGAGTGGATTTACAATGATCAGCCTATACAGCAAAAAGCACTTTCGGTTAGTTTTCACTTAAAAGCCTTTCGATGAATATTATCTTTGATTAACCATAGACCTGACTCCTCCTTGGGATCTTAATTCTGTGTTAGAGAAACTAACTCTAGTACCATTTGAACCAGCTTGTTAGACTGACTTGAAGTCTGTACACAGAAAACTGTGTTGCTAATTGCTCTGACCTCTGCAAAAAGAGTGTCCGATGTACAAGCTATTATGATGGGGTCAACCTTACCTCTTTTTCAACAAGGACAGGGTTTCTTTGAGAACTAATACTTCATTCATGCCTAAAGTGGTATCTGATTTTACTTTGAGCTATGTTATCTCTGTTTTCTTTCCAGAACCCAAAAAATGAATGTGAATGGATACTCCATACCTTGAATGCCCACAGACAACTATCTTGACAGAACATTTTTTAGGAACTCTGATCAGTTGTTCACGTCTTGTGAAGGTAACAAAAAAGGTCAATCTGTATCAAAGAAGGCTATTTCCAAATGGTTGACTCATGCTATTACCTTTTGTTATATCCACCCACAAGAAAACAATTCCAGGCAGGGTCAACGCTCATTCTACCAGTGCTCTTGCTACAGCTGTGGCTTTTTGGAAAGGGTTGGATTCTGGAAGTATTTTAGAAGCAGAAAATTAAACTAGATTCCTTCTCCACGTCTAGGACAGGCTCAGTGGTGACTTGTCCTATTGGACTGCAGCCCCCTCAGCTGAAAACCAAAAATAAGAAAAATCTCAAAACTCATGCATGCATTAGTAGAAACTCTAATCTGGACTGCTCTTTTACCAGTCCAGATTTGGAAGAAGGCAGCAGTCTTACAGATGTCCCAGAAGTCTATGCAGTTACAGACACATAGACTGGAAGGGGATTGGACTGCAAGGTCTGTAGTCTGTGCTTGGTATTCTGGAATGCATGCATGCATGCTCGACCAGAAACGGAACTCTAGCTGCTGCTGAGAAATGGGCTGCTTTATACTGCATGAGGAGTTATGGTTGGCTGCTTACTGCTGAATGAGGAGTTATGGCTGCAAATGGACTGCTTTAAATGCGATCCAGGTACTTGCTTTAGGGGCTTTGCAATGGACTGCTTTATTAGAGACTTATGGAGAAATGCGATGTGGACTGCTTTACTAGTACTTGCTTTGTGTGTGAGTGTGTGTGTGTGTGTGTGTGTGTGTGTGTGTGTGTGTGTAACGCCCCAGTAACTATAACTGGTGGCTAGAGAGAAACCCAGGTTCAAACCCTCAACTTTGGATACAGGTAGCAAGAACCTGAATACCCTACCCACCACATCTTGTGAAAAGCATTTAGATTTTTGCCTCATAGTTTTGTTCTGTTCCTCATAAAATTGCAGTTTTCTGGATTTTCAGACATTTGAATTTCAGACTTCATATTCTTCAGAAAGTACATGGTAACACAAAATATTTTATTCTAGCAATTTCTAAGTTTATAAGATCAATATTTGAATCTGTCCCTATTTTGGGGCTGTATTCCCCCATTACTGGCTTTGTGCAGGTTATTTTGTGCTAAGAGATTGAGAGCTATGGTGAGAACTGAATTCACTGAATACGTTTGCGGCTGTATTCCCCCATTATTGGCTTTGTCCAGGTGTTTTGTGCCAAGAAGTTGAGAGCTATGGTGAGAACTCTATTCACTAAATGATAGCCATTTAAGATTCAGTCTTCCTGTATTTCAAGAAACAGCTGGTTTGGCATAGTGGTATGTTGCTCTGACTGTAGTGCACAGGGTTCTGGGTTCAAGACTTGGCAGTGAAATGCATGGTGGTAGCACAGCATTTCATTCTAGCAACTTTCCAAGGTTATACAAGCAAATGTTTAAAATGTGTCCCTGGTTTTTTGGTTTTGTCTCCCCAATAAAGTTTGGCTTTTTCCAGATTTCTTGTGCTCATGTACTGCAAAGTTGAGAGATACAGTTGAGTGTTGAGTGGATTTTACAAGGAGCTAAGAGCTTCAGGGGAAGAGAAGTGCAGTGCTACTTATGCTGAGTTAGCTTGCATTGTTAATAGCACAACAGGTAGTGTACTTGCTTTTGATGCAAACGGCTGTGGGTTCTACTCCCACAGTGTGTAGATGTAGTGCTGATACTGTACTCTGTTGTACTTTTAAAGGGTGTGGATGCTGTAATCCTGAGAAAGTCCTCTTTGGCAGAGATACCTAGTAACTATGAACATGTTATCACTTTGCCATCCAGTCCCTATTGCAATATTACTAGCTTATCATTTAACATGCACTTTATTTGTAGATATAACAATGAAATATAAAGTTTGCTAGCAGCGACCTCTTCATTAGTAATAGATCTCTTTTATAGATTCATAGATTCATAGATTAGTACTAAGCTAGCTGCCCTTGCGAGCCATTTAGCAGCCAAATTATCCCCTTGTGGACTCAAAAACCCTTGTGTGTGTTTGTAAGGCAAACACCTTAACCATTAGGCCACCCTCCCAACCCATGTGGACTTATTTAGATGATTTACTTCTGCAGAGCTTGTGCATATTTACTGATACTGGCAGATTGTAGAAGTTTAAGTAGACTTTTATGATGAAAATGTTATGAACTGGGCAGTTTTGTCATTATTGGTGCATTTATTTTGTTTCATTGCTGACTGGAAAAATGTTCAAAACAGAATTTAAAATGCCCTCTAACAACTGTACTGTATTATACAAGGAATATAATTTAATACAACCTGGAAAGTGCATGAAAGAGCACTTGTATGTTTTGTGTGCAAGGGGCCTATGATTTGAAAACAGCCCAAAGTTAATCTTCAACTGCCACTGGCCAGATGCATTTTCTTTGAATGTGGGTTTCAATACTGTTTCAAAGAATGTGAGTTTCAAGGGCAGAGAAGTTTTAATGCTATGTCTATTTTCATTGTGAGACTGCATTTAAATGAAATCCAAATCATCGTAGAAGTAAAGCAGTATGCACATTACAGTATTTATGGTAAATAGGGTGAAATAGCCAAGTAATGGGACATTGGAATGGCTGCAGGGGGGAGGCCCCATTTGAGCATGATTTTATGAGGGGGGGAATGTCAGCACACTTAAAGACAGCCCCGGCTAAACTATAACTCTCAACTGTCCAGATTTCCACAGAATGAATAGATTTTTGATTCTTATTTTTGGTTTGTTCCTCATAAAATGTGTGGTTTTCTGGCAAATCATTTAGGAATGAAGTCACTAAGTAATGACAGACATTGAGATTCAGACTTCATACCCTTTAGAAAAATGCATGCTATAGCAAGACCTGTTATTCTATCAACTGTCTAAGTTTATACAACAGCAATTTTTAGTACTGTCTATATGTTCCCCCAATATAGTTGGCCTTTTCCAGATTTCCTGCATTAAGAGGTTGAGAGGTACGCGCAAATAAATCACTTTATAGAATTAGGTATATCCAAACCTCTCAACTTTCCTTGACTCTGGCTCAAAATGTTGCTCTCCCCCTAATAATCCCTCTGCAAAATGGCAATTTTGGAAGAAAATATGGAGGGTTTCCAATTAAGAAATAATTGTAATATCAGAGTTATAGATTACTTTTATTTCAGAAATGCATGTAGATTCTCTTATTTTGTCATCTGCTCAACTTAACAGTACTAATATTAAAAAGTGTCCCTTTGACAGGTTCCCAGCTCTATTGTGTGGCTATATTATTTTTGCATGACATTTTTGGTCCATTTTTCATAAAATTGTGGTTTTCTGGAAAATTAGTGGCAAATCATTAAAGATTGAAGTTAGAAAATAATGACAGACATTTGAGTTTCAGATTTCATACCCTTCAGAAAATTCATACTAATGCAAGACCTACTATTGTATTATCTTTCTAAGTTTATAAGAGCAATATTTAAAAATTGTCCTTATTTTTGGGCCTTTGTCCTACTTCTATTTATGGCTTTGTTCAGATTTCTTGCTCTGAGCTTGAGAGGTACTACAAATGTGTCAGGGCCATCAACATCAGCCAGAGACATTTCAAATTGTGACATGCTTGTTGCAACCCACTCCCCCATGTGGTGACTCCGGATGTGTCCAAGCAAGGCAAGGAGCAGTTATGCAGTGTAAGTGTGCAGAGTATCCCACCATCCAAGGTAGATACAAGTAGTATAGTGGCTTTTCATCTGTCATTGATTTTGCCGAATGTTCTGTTTTTCTGTCTTGTTATTCAGAAAATGCATGTGTTGCACTGCCTGTTGCTCTGTGTTTAAGTAGCAGAGCTTTAATGACTATCCGGTAAGCTTGCCTGAGATTGTAAGATGCAATTAAGCTTTAATAAGCATACTGTTAAAGGATTATCAACATTGGAAGCCTTTTTGTTGTTACAATGCAGAGAATATTTACATAACTAGATAACGTATAAGACTTGGGTATTGAAATGCATATGACAGTATTTGTAATAAAGGACATGATTACAGTATTTTCAGAAGTTCACTACATTTGTTGGAGACTTGCAGTCATCTTTGCAGGCATTAAACAGAATGCCAGTCTATCGTGTGTGGTCCATAACCTGTGCAGTAATCCTTTAAGCAATTTATCTTGACCTTGTTTCTTGTTTACTGTTCATTTTTTACTTTGATCATGTTTTCCCCATGAAATAAGTAGATAGTTCTTTTCAAGCAGCAGGTCTTTTTGGATAAGAAACACTTTTACAAGTGGAGGTATCACAGAGATTGCTACATTCTGCATGTTACTTGGTACTTTTATGAAGCTGAATATAAATTATAATTAGAACTCCAGTGCAAGGAGAAGTGGTTTGAGTTGAGTGCTTATTTGTTTATACATGATTCTGACTGGCATTCCAGTAATGTATTTAAAAAGTAATTTATTTTTTCATGCTTCACAACTTTTTTGTTTCCATTTAGATATTAGCTAAATGAGGAATTAAACCCGCACATAAGGCAGCTGTTTAATCTCAGCCTTACCACAGGATACGTGCCCAAGGAGTGGCGTACGGCAACTGTGGTCCCACTCCACAAAGGCGGTGCCTCTACGGACCCTGGTAATTACCGCCCCATAAGCTTAACAAGTCTAGTCTGCAAAGCTATGGAGAGGATCATAATGGAGCTCATAAACAAAGATATAGGGGACTTGCAGACATTGGACCCGACCCAGTTTGGCTTCGTCAAGGGCAGATCATGCCTTTTGAACTTGGTCGACTTCTTCAAAACAGTCACCAAGGCCATTGATGAGGGAAAGGCAGTCCATACAGCCTACCTTGACCTTGCAAAGGCTTTCGGCACAATACCCCACTCAGGTATTGTAGAAAAACTTACCAGCTTAAATGTAAACCCATATGTCACAAGATGGGTTGCAAACTGGCTTAAGGACAGAACCCACAGGGTTAGAGTTGCTGGCGCTATGTCAGACTCCAAGCCAGTCACAAGTGGTGTCCCACAGGGCTCGGTCCTTGGCCCCCTATTGTTCGGCATCTACTTCTCAGAAGTACAGACCAACATGGGAGGACTTTGGCTGACAAAGTTTGCAGACGACTGCAAACTGGGCGCCATAGTGGAAAGTGCATCGGACACGGATATCCTTCAGAAGGGACTCACGGAAACAGATAGATGGTGCCAGAGCCATGGCCTGAAGTTAAATGCCAAAAAATGTATAGTCATACCCTTTGGAAAAAACAAGGTAACCCCAAGCTACCATATAGGTGGCAATCCACTAAGCACAGAAGAGGTTATCAGGGACCTGGGGACCCAGGTTGACAGTGGCCTTTCTTTTGACACTCACGTTGCTAAAGTGGTTAGAAAGACCTTCTACATTGCCCACCTGATCATGAAGGGATTCACATCCAGATCTAGTGAGGTCATTGTTCCCCTGTACTCTTCACTTATCAGACCAATGATTGAGTACAATGCCCCATTCGGGATGTATCTCACCCGACATCTGCAGCAATAGGAGAGACCCCAAAAGTTCCTCACCAAAAGGATAAAGGGACTCCAAAATCTGTCATATGCTGCCAGATTGAAGAAACTCCAGCTCTATTCAGTCGCATACCGTCTGCTCAGAGGTGACATGTGCCTGACATACAAGGCCATGTCCAACCCGGAATTAATGGACATGCTCCACCTCAAAAATCCAAATCCAACAAAACCACTAGAGCAAGCGACTTAAACCTTAGCACGGATATAAATAGGACGTGCTGGAGGGATAGATTTATCACTCAGAGACTCCCTATGCTGTGGAATAAAATCCCGGTCCATGTGAGGCAGAGCACCTCGCTGGCTCTGTTCAAGAGAAATCTTGACCTGTGGATGGGAGATCGTAGGTTTACCCCGGGAATCATCTCTGTGTCATTGCTGGACAGAGGCACAACAAACTAATGGGTACAGTATTTTTTCATATAAGGGGTGGCGTAAGCCACAAAACTTTGGGCTAGGCTTATAAATGCCTTAGGGCAGATAGCCTAGTATAAACCTATGAACCTATGAACCTAAGTAAGCTGTCATGTAGCCAATGCATTGAACTATTTTTTCTTCTATTTGTCTTTATTGAACTCTCATAATGACGGTTTGGCACCCAGGGCACCGTATTTAATTAAAGTCCCAGTTTTTGTGGTTGTGAGCATAGCCCCGCCCCTTTCTAGTTGGTCCGACCCCTTCCCATTGGTCCCACCCATTCATCTGTCTCCTGCAGACCCCCTTTGATTTGAAGTCACCAGCCACCACTGGACAGGCTTTGTCATGACCAGTCTCTAGGGGCTCCTGGACCTTTATTCTTCCTCTTCCCAGTCAGTTTATGCTATGGTAATCTACCCATATAGCTAAGGCTACTGCTGCAGTAATCTTATTGATGAACATAACAGTAGATGTTTGAATGATCACTGCTGCAGTAGCCATTCCCTCCCTTCTAATTTTTTTGTATGTTTTGGTTGCCAGGGTGAGATATGTACATTGTTTTATTTTCATAGCATTGTCCCTAATTTCTCTCTCTCTGTTTGTATGAAAGCTCTGAAGGGCTTGGCACCCAAGTCACTATTTTTAGTCAAGTTAAAGCTGAGTAATAGTTTGGGTGCATGGAAGGTGCCCTTAAAGCTTTGCAAGCTGGCCAGAGGTTGTATCCTCTGCAGGATATAACTCATATAGCTAAGGCTATCGCAGTGATCATTTGAACATCTAAGTACCTTGAGATCTTGTTCTTGGGAGATTTGAGGAGGGTATAGGAGGAGAATAGGTGGTGATGTTTGAACAAAATAAGTCTGCTAAGATTGGCTATGTCCTCTGGGTCTGACTATGTGATATTGTTTACTGTTAGCTCTGTGCAGTACATGGCATTGTTTCCAAGATTTCTAACATAGTTAAAGAAGCCTTTGCGTTGATCCTTTGCCTATATAATTATTTTTGCCTCATACCTGGTTTTGGTTGATTTGATCAGGATCAAGATTTCCTTGTTAAGTTTTGCAAGAGCATTATTGACATCCTGAGATCTAAATTTTTGGGGGGTGCAATTTTTTTTTCTTATACAACCTGTTTATGTTGGGGTTCTACCGTAGGGATTTGTTTTTAAATCTGGCATTTTATTTACTTCCGAATGGGACAGGTACAGCCGTGAAGTTATTTACATGTGCATAGAATTTGTCAGTAGATGATTCTGCATAAGGAGTGGGGCTGTCAAGATGGGAGAGCCTTTGGAATTTTGCCAGGTCCTCTCTCAGTATTTAATAAATTAGTCTTGGTGTAATCTGTAAATACCAAAGCATTGTAAGATGCCTCCTACGGGTCTATATTGAAAATTTGAACGTTGACTTACCCGAACACCTAAACACCGACACATCTTCATCGAACCACAAAAACATCGATCGTCCTGAAGCGCGAAATCCAAAACGTTGATTCGTCATGGTTGGCCCTTCTGGGGTATAGCTCCGTAAGGTAAGTGTGCGATAGTTATGGACCTTAGGGTTAGGGTGCGGGTTAAGGTAAGTGCATAGATGGTAATGTATATTAGATTTAGTGTAGGGTTAGAAATAGGGTTTTATTAAGTGTATGTGTGCGTGGATTATTTAGTTTGTTTGGGTATAGTTTTTTAAGGTAAGTGTGCGATAGTTACAGACCTTAGGGTTAGGGTGCGGGTTAAGTTAAGTGCATACTTGGTGGTATATGAAAGATTTAGTGTAGGGTTAGAAGTAGGGTTTAGTTTAGGGTTAGAAGTAAGGTTTTGTTTAGTGTATTTATGTGGTTTATTTAGTTAGGTAATATGTAGCGGGCAGTGGGATGGGACAGCTATGATATTTTGAGTTTTTGAATTTCACAGTTTAGGGCGTTCGGTGTATTAGCGGTTCGCAGAATATGTGTTGGCGTTTAGGTGTTCGAGTAAGTCAACGTTCGAGTTTTCAACATAGACCCTCTCCTACTTCAGTCTTTAGGTGAATGTGACTGTTGTGTGCTGCAATTTACCAGCGACTAAGTTAGAATTGGTGGGGACCAAAGCTTCTCCATACTGGTAAGGACCAAGTCCAGGATTTTATTGTCCCTGTTTGGGGTGTGGACTAACAGGTACAAACAGCTTGTACTGATGAACTCCAGAAATTTCTGGGCATACATATTTTAGTATGTGTAAACATCTTAGTTAATTGAGGGGTAGTTGAAGTCTCCCCGGAGACTGGTGTTTGACTTAATGCATACAGTTTCTGTACTGGTTAGGTAGGAGGTATGGGCTGAGGGGGGACATAGAGGGGCTCCTACAGTTAGCAATGATATGCTAAGGGGTTTTGGGTCTCGGGTTATGTGTATTTCCAGTGTAAGGAGTGCTTGCAGGGAGTGAAATTTTTTATTAAGGCTGCTTGCATTGAGCAGCAATACCTTTATGTTGTGTGGATTCTGTTTTGTTTTGTTGGAAGCTTTAGAAAACTGATATTGCCTAAAGAAGTCCCTGTTGAGTGTACAAAGATTTGACCAGTATATAAAAACATTGGTGAATAGGTGCGAGCCATATCTGGAAAAGCGGCCTACTTTCTCTTCCTAGGCTGATGTATATTGTACCCCTTAGAATGACACCAGAAGCTAAGAAGATTGTTGAAGTTAATAATAATTTGTTTGTATCAAGACATCAGTCTTGCTGATGGTAGAATGCTGCTCAAGGCTAGGGTCACACCTGCCTCAGACACATATTCCAAGAGCTCTATCTTGTTTTTGTTCATATAATGCAGAGTGGTGTGTCTCCAGTCATTTACACCCGTGTGTGCTATGACTGTGTCATACATGTGCTTGTGGTATAAGAACCTGATTGCATATGTGATGTAGCAGATCTTGGCAGCTGACAGACAATCTACTGTGACTTTTTCGTGCATAGCGTGGTGAATGGTGTATCAGTGTGTCTCACTATGGAGTCACCTATGACTTTAATATTAGAATGTGTGGATTTTTGCCCTATTGGCTTTTGAAATGAGTCACTGTGACTCTTAGATGTACATTTGGTGCTGCATGTGTTATTTGTTTGTGAGGTTGCTGATGGCACTTGTTTTTTAAGTTACCTTTAGGAGGCCTTTTTGGTTTAGATAAGTTACTTTTCAGAGCCTCAGCATATGTAGGTCTGTGTCTGGTCTGAGCTGTGGGATTAGTTTAGTGTGGTGGTGAGTGGTACCTGTAACCTGCATGTTACTTGTTATGGCTTCATGTAAGAGCTTTGCCTCCAAAAACATTATATAACTACATATTTCATGCACTATCAATTTGTTTAAGTAGCAGATGGTTGTCAGTAAGCATGAAACAATTGCTACTTTGTCTTTGGATGCCCATTTCAACTAAGCTTTCTATGGAAACAGTTGGAAAGTATAAATCCATGGTTCCCAGTGCTTACTAATATGGGCTGAAGGGGGAAATAATGCCTATGATGTTTGGAGTTGATTACTGGAGGTGGTGTCTGTCAGATAATACCTCTTAACTGTCCAGACTTTCACAGAATGTCAAGATTTTTGCATCATATTTTTGTTGTGTTCCTCATAGAATGTGTGGTTTTCAGGTAAATCACTGAGGACTGAAGTCACTAAACAATGACATACATTTGAGTTTCAGACTTCATATCCTTCAGAAGATGCATGCTAGCACAAACCCTGTTATTCTAGAAACTTTCTAAAGTTGTAAGAGCAGTATTTAAAATGTGTTCCCATTATTGTGGGCCTTTGTTCCCCATTATTTTGGGCTTTGTCCAGATTTCTTGCACTAAGAGGATGAGAGGTATGCTGGTAGTGGAGATAGTGCTGGTCTCAACACATCTGCAAGCAGCTGGGAATCAGTGAGCCTTTACTCTTCTTTCAGTAAAGCAAAAGAGCAACGCTAATCCAAAGCTGCTTCCAGAGAAATAACATTGACCCAGATCTCACTGGGTTCAGTACACTTGCTATTGTATTCTCTTGGTAGCCTGAATTTAACTTACTGTTGGACACAACAGAAAGCCAAGCTGCATAAAGATATTGAAGATGTTCTTACCAAAACTTGCAGCCAGACCACTCAGTGAAGTTCCATACACACTGCCCTGTCAGAGAGCAACATGAATCAATACCTGTCTGTTCCTTCTCTCACCAGGAGCAAAGCAGTAGCTTTAATCCCAAGATGGTTGCTAAGAAACCATTTTCTGCCTATCCAGTGATTAGTAATTAGTAAATGTGGCTCTGTACCTTCTCTCACCAGGAACACAATAGAAGTAGTAATCCCAAGATAATTCATGAGAAGCAATTCCTAGGTGTACTAGTGATTACTAGCCTAGTCTTAGGTGTCACATATTTTAAAAGTAAGATGGAAAAAAGTGCACTATCTTAAAATAGATAAAAGCAATATATATATATATATATATATATATATATATATATATATATATATATATATATATATATACAGGCACAGACTTCAAGTGATTGCAGTTCTCTCTCTGTAAGAGTAATATAAAAACAAAAGGTACAATTTCTGTACTTCAAGCAACATTATTAGGTATTTACCAAAAGAAGAGTCTTGAGTTATTTATTAAGTGTTTAATAAATAACTCAAGTCACACATTTTCCTAAAAATTATCTTTATAATGTGTTTTCCAGATAGAAAAAATGTGTAGTAAACTATTTTTAGCTCCTGCAAAGTGGAAGAAAACACAAATAAATAAACAGAAAATTATTTAAAAATACAAAGTGATACAATTGTATATTATACAATGACCGGCCGTAAATATGTAAAAACGAGCATGCTGATTGGCCAGCCCAACCAATGTGCCCATTGTAAATTAGAGACTATACTAACGTAAAAAGGTCCGGTCGCCTGGACTTTTTCCGTTAGTATATCTCTGTTTTTTAAGAGAGAGCAGTGGAGAAAGGAAGATCTCTATTGCTTTTTTTTAAAGATATCTTGCTGTTATACGAGTTGAAGAACTCGTATAACATAGCGAGATATCTTAAAAAAAAATGATATCTTGCTATGTTATATGAGTTCAACTCCTATAACATAGCGAGGCATCTTTGAAAAAAAAGCAACGGAGATATTCCTTCCTCCGTTGCTACCTCTGCACAGCACTGATGTACTGCGTAAGTGTGGGAACATGCCTCTTATGCACGCGCAGTACATCAGAACTGCCCCAAGATACTGGACAGCTGCGGAAGGGCAGCACAGAGGCATTATACAATGCCATTATTTAAGAAAAGTAAATATTTTTTTTTCTTAAATAATGTAATTTTTATAATAGCAATAACCCACTTCTGGGTGTGGGTAATGCTGGATTTACCCACTGTTGTCTTTGTTTGGTCACTCGGGCTTCGCCATCGTGACCAAACCACACCAACTGTGGGTATATCCAGCATTACCCACACCCAGGCATGGGTTATTGCTTAAATATCTCATGGTTGGGAAAAGATAACGCTTAGTTTACCTCTGGTTTGCTTTGTTAGGTCACTCAGGCTTCTCCCACATAACCAAGCCACATCAGCTGTGCATAAACCAGGCAATGGCCTCACCCAGCCCTAGGTTGCTGCTAAAATATCCAATAAATTGGGCATTTTAAAAATAATTGACTGCTCAGATATGTTGTGAGTTTCCATAGGATATTACTACACTTAGAAAATATCCTGGCTTTTTTTTTTTGTTACTTTTTTGTTTGGTTTTGTAATTTTTAATATATTGGATAGTATTTTTGAGAAAACCGCACATAATTTCCTTGTCAGAGTATTTTACATTTCGTTATTATGTTTATTACAAAACATTCAGAGTGAAGCTTATAACTTTGAAGTGATCATTATTACCTTAATGGTTACTGTTTTATTTCAGTGTCTTACCTAAGCAATGGACTCGGCTGCAATCATTCATTATAAATCACTGTGTCAGTGCACGTGCGTGCATACACACACACACACACACACACACACACACACACACACACACACACACACACACACGTCTCTCTATAATAGTTGTAGCAATAATTTATTCATTAATTCATTCTCCAATATCTGCTTTATTCTACTCAATGCTGTGGCAGAAACAGAGCCTAGCCTGACCCTTTTATTTTTGTTGTTTGTTAATCAGGTTGATGAACTGGTCTAATAGTCTTTTAGTGGTCGTACAGCAGAGAACTGGTCTTGAATGGGGTATCTGGCCATCAGAAGATGCACATACACTCACATCATTATAACCATACGCACACTTACAGGCAAATAGAAGAGCAGCATTTCACCTATGTCATGTTTTTCAATGTTAGCAAAAAACGAAGCACCTGGTAAAACCCCACACAGATACAGGGATGGCATGCAGCCTTCACACATTAGGAATGCAAATGAGAACTGAACTGAAGAACCAAATGCTGTGATGCAGCAATTACAAGCTGTAAAGGGTAGAATTATTCACTGTGTGCCCATCTGCATTGCAGCGTATTTCAGATTTTTACAGTTTGATTTGAAAATTGCAACAAGCAACATTTATTTATTATGTAAAGTGGCTACCTAATATTGCTAGCTGAGCTATAGTTTTCTACCCTTCTTATTAAAGTGAGCATTCACCCTCCTGACTATTGATTGAATAGCATTCTACCAAGGCAGATAATTCCTGTAGAGACTGGGGGAGAGAAAGGGAGGGAGACAGAGATTTCAGCCACTTCTAACAGAGTAATAGTTACTGGCCCAGTGACGCAAACACCGTCACTCATCATGTATACTTAATTGCCAGCTCTCAATAAATGTGCCAAAAAGTGCTAACATTCTGGCATACATAATTTTCATATTTGTTTGATGAATGCTGTATAACATTATGACTGTTGAGAATGATTTCAGGTATTATTTTGGTATAGGTTTACTGCAGTGCTAAATGGTCATCAGTTTAGTTCCATTTGGAATGTTAACTCTTACAGTGTGTGCTATCAGTTCACCAGAGTGATTTTTTTTAGTCTTATGCTATAAGTATTTTTATGGTTTACTGCTGTTTATTTTCGTATTACATTTGGTTCAGCATTGCCTTAGCTCATACCTTTCTGCTTCGGGACATTATCTGTAGGATGTGTGGTTTGGTTCAGACATAGATTTCTGTCTATTTTGGTGGTTTACTGCATTTCCTTATGTGAATTAGTTTTCTTGTGATTTGTTTTTGAAGTACTTGCATTTTAGTAACTTTCAGGAGATCCTGAGTTTCAGGTACATGTTTGTTTGTTTTGCTCGTTTTCATGTTCTGTGTACTGTTTTAGACCTGAAGTTCTGGAAACTATGCTGGATTTAACACTATTTCTTGTGTCATGTATGTGTACTGTCAGATCTTTTAAATTCTAAGATGTTATCTGTAATTACCAGCTTACTTCGTCTATTGTGAACAGTGACAAATTCACAATTTATGAAGGGTATTTTCTGAATTACAACACAGACTGTTTTCCAGGCCAACAGACATATAGAATACCTTGGAAATTGCCTGTGGTAGGGCACATTTTAAGACAGCACATATGAGATACTCCAGAGCTATCTTATCTTGGTTTGAATTTTATTTTCCATTATGGATCATAGTAAAAGTTAGATTCAAGTTACGAAATCTAGCAGATTAGAGAAATCATAAATAAATGCAACAAATGAAATTCACTTGAACAGAAAATCTTGAATCTTCATGAAATGCTGATTTTTTTACTAGGGCACTATAATCTTGTATTTCTTTTGCCATTGTTTTATGGCATTTGAATTGGAATATCATGAGCCTGGGTGCCTTACAGCAGTACTTAGGACAACCACAAGATGGCAGAAATGTTTCATGATTATGTTTTAAATGGGCATCTTTGTTGATCCAGACTAGGAATAATATAAAACAAACTGGCATGTTTTCTTCATAATCCTGTTGCTCTAACTGAGGTGAACAGCCAAGTACCCAGACAGAAAACTAGTGACAGTATGCCATGGAATGAGTCAGGACACGGTATGACAGCATTCTTCATCAAACTTTTCTAATGATCAGATAAGTGATAGGTTACCTGTACAGTTTGTTTTACACTGACTACCTGAAAACATTTCTTGTTTAATTTGTACGGTTTATGGGATAAGCTGGGCAGCTGTTAAGCATCAGTTTCATAATTTATGATGATTGATGTTTCAGTCCCACTAATTTAAACGAAACATATGCAATCCTTTGAACTCAATCCAACCTCTTCACAGTGAAAAGTACTTGAAAAATATTTACATTATTCCCTTGAAGTTTCAAAGGTCCCATTTGTATAATCATTGAGCAATTTTGCAGAGGTAGAATTAAATAAAATGTATTTTAATGCATGAAGCAGTGGGCAATGACTTATTGCTACAGTTCTACACATCTTAAATTAATTCTTCTGCAGCAGTATTTTAGGGGATGAAACTGTTGGTGAGGATGTATTCTTTCACTCTTACAACAGTATTAGTCCTAAAAAAAAGTAGGCAGTTGCAAAAAAAAAAAAAAAAATTATATATATATATATATATATATATATATATATATATATACACACACACACACACACACACATATATATATATATATATATATATATATATATATATATGAAGGATGTTAACCAAAATGTCATTTATTGTCAGGTTTGCCAGCTGCTGTGGTGAACTGCCTAATCACCCACAAGGTTTTTGTTAAAGATTTAGTTATGATGGCTTTGCACTGCAGTTCCACAGTCGCTCTAAGCAGGAACTATGACTTTTTTTTTTAAGTGTAAAATTTTTACAGTGGCACATTAATTTGATTGCATTGGATTTTGTATATGTACATAATTGTAATTAACCTATGTAGTTTGCATTGGATTTAATACTATCCACATGAGTTTATTTAAAGTCCCTGAATAGCTTTCCTTTATAACTACTCAGATGACCTGGTCTCACTGTAAACAGCTAGCTAATAGTAGCAAGTTATTTCCGGAGCATCTCCTATATATGTGTACCCAACCCATACTGTTGTAAGAAATATGTAGTGGGTCTTCTAAATCTAAACAGATCTCACAGAAACTTTTGGTCTGCCTTTTGTATGCATTTTCAAAACCATCACAGATTTTAAAGGGGTTTTAATGGCATATCCATTTTTCTCTCAGTGTTGACTGGGCACCCTTCTGTACTTAAAACCAAAAAAACAAAGTATAGGGAAAAGAAAACCAAATAAAAATAAATACCTTTGTAACCAGATTCACAGGTGCCAGAAAAAATCACGACACACTCATATTACTTCTGTGTTTTTGTGTTTCTCGTGTGGTGATTTTGTCTGGCACCTATGAATCCTGGTTACAAAGGGATTTATTTTTATTTGGTTACCCTTCTATACTTCTTGTCTGAAGGTGTTGTATCAATTTCTAAAATACTTGAGTGTTGTAGTGGTGTGTCTGTTGTACATATTTAAGTTTTATACTCTGTATCACCTGTTACAATCCACACCCTTTCAACCTGATATAGAGAAACTGATAGGTCATAGCAGGATGCCTTAACTATGTCTGGTCCCCAGCTTTCCTCCTCCTAGAATTCCCCAAGCCAAGACAAAGGCTATGTGCAAGAGGAAGCTCATGGCTCTTCTACACAGTCTTCCTCTTTAGACATAGAGGAGGCTGATTTCCTCCCATTGCTGACTGATGACCCCATGTTTGGGAAACTTTACAGACCATCAGGGCTAAAGCTAAATGCCATAACACACCCATTCTTAGTCAGTATGCATCCATTTCCTCTTTGTCCCCCTATCTTGTATTCTAAGCAGGTCTGCCAGTTGATGAGATGATTAAGATTGTCACTAAGAATGCATGAAAAAACCCAGATATTGGTGGCACCTGCCCCAAACAGGGCTGATACATCCTATGGCCTCCAAAGATTGGCCAAAATAGTTGCAGAACCCAGTGTTGGACTCCATAATTGTTTTGACTGCACTTTTATAAGGTTCCCACACCTCAGGCTGTCCATCTTACAAACACATTATTGCTAACGTTGGACAGATTAGAAAAGCATGCATTTTCAGTCTCTGCTTTTTCTTTTAGGGTATTAAACTATATGATTCATATTTCATGTTTTCCATGGGAGCTAAAATATGAATTCAGCCATATTCTGGAATTGTTACCTGATGCAGCACTCAAAGTCAAATTGTAGTCCCAGCTGGCAGCTTCAAGTTCAGTAGCTAACCAAACCATTCAGTTGTCTGATAGTGTGGTAACTGGATCAACTAGAGTGATAGGCATGAATGTGACAGATTGATGCCAAGTCTAGGTTCACCTGATGAAATTTGCTGAAAAGTTTAAGGTTGGATTTATCAATGTCTAAATTGATGGAAACTTACTCTCTGGCCCATCTGTAAAGGCTGAGCTTGAGGAGAGATGAGAGAAAGGAGTATACTCAACAAGGTTGAGGAGAAGTTTGATTGCACAATGCCCATTCTCATGAACAGATCTGAGTCCACGCCAGCTATAATTTCAGGATCACCAACAAATCTACTTTTGAGGTTGTCATCCTTTTCCAAAAGTCTAAGTTGAAGACTGGGCATTCAATCATATTTATATGCTTCACTTTGGGCACTCTGGTCTGTTGAGCCTTTCTTACTCTGAACAACTCTTAACTGTATTAAAGCCATGGTTCAGGAGATAATTCTCAGTGATACAGAGGAGGTGCTGGTTGAGGGGGCTTTGGAGGAACTGTCTACAGAGGACTCCAAAGACTGCCCAAATGGTGGCAGAATCCAGTTCTGGACTTCATTATTGTTTTAACTGCACTTTATAAGGTCCCCACACCTTAGTCTAAGGCTGTCCATCTTACGAACAAAGTACTGCTAACACGGGACAGATTGGAAAAGCATGCATTTCCAGCCTCCATTTTTTTCCTTTTGGGTATTAAGCTATATGGAGTATATTTTATGGTTTCAAAGGGAGCTAATAGATGAATTCAGCCGTAGTCTGGAAGTGTTACCTGATTCAGCACTCAGTCAAATTGTAGTCTGATCTGGCAACTTCACGTTCAGTTACTACACACACCACATGTGTATGTTGTTTGGTAATGTATGACTGTATGGTGGCATTTCCCTCTAGATTGCAACCTGTGAAGTAGCCATGGCTTTTGAGAAGGGTGAGTGTGGAAGTGCTACCACGTGGTGTAGGAAAAAAAAAACAACAAATCTTTTTGTACGTCCTGCAAGGGGACCACTGGAAGTGCCTACTGTTGGAATCCTGTGAAGATCCTTTGTGTAAAGGCAAGTCAAAGGGAAGCACAATATGCTGTGGCACTGGTAAACAGCTAGCATCTGATTCGACATGGCAATGATTATTTATTTATTTGTCTTTATTTACTGGGAAAGTCCAACTGGGTAATTCCCATTTTCAGTGGGGGATGGGGAGGAAAGCTCCATTTATTTACATTGCATTATGCTAAGTTCCACTTAAACAGTAGTTATACTTCTATTTACAGTTATACACAAACAGTTGTTAACGCGTTCTAAGATTTTACAGAGGTGGATGTTACTAAAGAGAACACCCACATGCAGCTTAGTGGATTGTACAGGCAGCAATTATATATAAAAATTGTTTTGTCATTTCAGGGACAGATTGAGAGTATTCTGTTTAAAAAAAAAGTATTTGGAGAGTATCGTATGGTGAACATAAAATCTTAACCTTGTGATGAGCATGTGCAGGACCAGGATTGGTTAAGATGACATTTAAGTAGAGGTTTAAAATTACTGAGTTTGTCAGAGTTTTAATTGTGTGGAGATACTGTTCCAGAGTTTAGCAGCATGATAGGAGTGCAGCAAGTCTCCTGTAACATTATTTAACTTATTTTAAGTAATAAGACTTTGCTAATAGAGTGGAGGTCCCTTGCTGGACATTAGGGCAGTAATAAGTTTTGTTGTGCAGGGCATTTTTCTGAATGATGAATGAGTTTTTTTGCTGTAGTTAGCTGTGAATATGTTGGGTAGTTGTGTAATTCAAGCCAGTTTAAATGCTTTAGGCTATGACAGTGGTGGGTCCATTGCTTTAAGCTATGACAGTGGTGGGTCCTATGAGGGAGAGTAGTGGCAAAATTAGTTTTTTTATTTTAGCAGGAGGCAAGCTTCTTTCTTTGAGTATTGTTTAAGTTAGGCTAGGAGCGGTGTATAAGAGAGTTGGCAATAAGAAGGCGGTGGCTAGACATTTTCTTGCAGTATGTGTAAGGAATGCACTGATCCTATGAAGGGAGCCTAGTTAAGATTCTGGTGTGTAGATTTAAAGGTGTGCCGTATGTGATGTCATATTTGAGACTGCCATCTGTTGTAACACCTAGAAGTTAACTGTGAGTTACAGTTTCAGTGACAGTATTATTTGCTGAGTTTATGGTAAAAGATTGCTTTTGGTTTTGGCAACTTTTTGAGGCAAAAAGCATTAACTTAGTTTTCTTCAGGTTGCATAGGAAGTTTGATACTTTGAGCAAGGTTTCTACACAAGAGAAACATTTTTGGGTAATGTCTTGGAGCTTATTTATTGTCGAGGCCACACATATTAATGCTGAGTTGTCTGCATACTGAACTAAACTAGCACAGTGAGTGGAGGTGTGGAGGTTATTAATAATTACATTAGATAGGAGAGGATTCAAGATAGAGCCCTGAAAGTCACTTGTACTAACTGGTTGAAAAGATGAGTAGGTTTGTTGTCATTTAACGGCTTGTTGCCTTCCAGATAGGTAACTAAGGAACCACAACAAGAAGTGTTGTGAAAGTCCTAGGAGGAGAGTCGAATGAGCAGTTGCTGGTGCGAGACCGTATCAAATGCCTTTGACAAGTCTAAGAATGTGGTAGACACAAGCAGATCACTGTTTCTATGTTGGTTTGTTATATTGGAAAATGTAGCAGTGAACTATTGGTGCTGTGCTGGGGCCTAAAGCCATGTTGTGTTTCTAAGAGTAGGTTATTTGAGGTTTGAGATTAAAAATGATGTATGCAATACTAGTCCAGGCTTTCCTACCAGTTTCCAAGTGGGTTCTCCAATGTTCCATTCTAGGCTGTCTCTTGTTTAATATCTTCATCAACAACCTTCACACTTCCATATAACAAGCTCCTCTGGCAACCTTATTCATCTTCAAAACATAACACAAGAAGCTTTGAACTCTGCTGAAAAGTGCTTCAATAATGCTCAACTGCTACTCAATCCTAAGAAAACAATGCTAATTATATTCTGCAGTAAAGCAGACATCCAAGACAATCTCAGATTCAAAATCAATTCGCTAGACAATGCAAAAGTTGAGGTCGTCTCTCATACCAAATTGCTAAGCTTAACTATAGATGACAACCTGAAATCTGACCTTCACATTTTTAATACTGTTATAAAAAAATCACCAGAAAATTGGAGTGCTTTCTAGAACTTAGTTTTCTTACACATTCTACTAATGTAACCCTAGCTGCCACCTACATATTACCCACACCCCTATAAGCCACGCAGATCAGCTGGCTATTGTTTGTACTCTGACTGTATGGCAAAAACTTTTCACTCAATCCCACTAACTGTCAGGTCTTCACCAAATATTCACGTATTCAAGTCTTTTTTAAAATATTCCTGTCTAACAGAAGGCTCTGCTCTGACTCCACACCTTGCCTGTTATTAATACTCTTATTCCTTAACTTATACCATTGTCTGTCTTACCCTAATCCAGAACCCCCCATCACTTCTATTCCAGTATCCTCTTCCCTCACTTCTGCCTCTTCTGTATCTCCGCCTTGTTCTACTGAAACCTTCCTTATATATTCCCATCTGCTTCATCTAGTATCCGTCTCTGTCCTTATCAACACTCGTACATTTGCATACTCACTCTTTTACTTAATTTATTTTATACTTTATTCCTGTATAATGTAATGTTCCTGTGACAGTGGTAATTGCCAATACTGTATATTCAAAAATTAAAAGCATTTGTTTGTATAAATGTCTTAATCATTTAGTATAATGGAGCTGTTTTCCCTAGGCCCGTGCTGAAAAAGGGATTTTGCCCAGTCAGACTTTTCCAGTAAGCAAATGTCAATAAATAAGTAAATAAATATTTAAAAATAAACATGTCACAGCATGCACCAATTAAGTGACAATGTAAAATTAATTTTGTGACTAACAATATATGTTTCTCTGATTTTATTTTTTGAACTGAAATTGACTTACTTTAGGATGCCTATGGAGAGAAACATAACACTTGGTAGATTGCAATTATCCCAGGAAAAGTAAGACCTGCCTCATAGTCACATAATGCTTCATTGACAAAATCTTAAATGTCTTGGAATGGTATGCAGTTAATCCAAAATAGTAAGGCTAAACTGACCCACACTTTTTTAAGCATCTTTATTAAATTCACACTTTTTAACAATGACATGGATAGACACAAAGTTATAGAAAAAAAAACATTTTCATTAGTTTCCTGCATTATACATACGTTTCCTCTTTTAACAACTGTCATTCACTCCAACATTACATAAATTGCTCAACCCCTGTTTTCCTTTAAATTTCACTCCTCCTCCTTCTGAACATTATTCTGCATGTACTGGTCCCACAAATTCCATTTATTTTTATGTAATTTGCTCCTTCCCTTTTCTAAAGCTTCATCTTCCAAATGTTTTATCTCCTTTAAATTATTCAACAGTGCAGTTATGGTAGGTTTAGATTTCCATTTTCTAGCTTTTTATCAGCTAATAGCAAAATACTTAGTAGGACTTTACAATATCTAGTTAATTCAGATCCTATATTCTAGTTCAAAAGAATAATTTCCTTAGTTACAATCATTTACTCCCCCAACTATGTAGGGGATTTTTTAAATCTGCCAACTCATTACCTTCCCCAAAACAGTTCTCAATTATCTCTGTGTTTACCATCATGCCTCTAGCAATTGCTATCTACCTGAGGAAATTTTCTCTGAAGTCTGCTTGGGGTATAAGAATACCTCTGCAACCACTTCCATGCAAAAATTATAAACCTTCTGGACTTTGTTGCATACTTGAGAGCCATACAAATGTTTTCCCATTGTTTCTTTATTTACTCTTTTTTCATTCTCTCACTTCTTAATCTTTTTTAACCTATTCTGATTGGTTCTTATAGTTATTGTGTTGTATTTTATGTGTCTTAATAATTGTCTCTTTTTTACAATCAACTAAAACTCATCCAAAAAACACACACATATACACATACACACACACCTACTTAACCTCTTCATAAGCAGAGGTTTATATGTTCATAGGTAGGTACTAGGCTATTGGCCCTAGGTCCTATATAAGCCTAGCCAAATGGTACCACAAGAAGCTTAATGCAACATAGTTTGACCCTCTTGCATGTACAGTACTTAGACCTCATGTTGATCTCAGTAAATCACATACACAGTCACAGTAACATGGTAGCGAGGAAATTCCCTAATAACACAATACCTGCAGTTAAAACTAAAGAAAGTCTGACTTGAAGGCCTCTGATGAAGGCACCAGATACTGTGATTTGCCAAACCACAAAGCATCCATCAATCAATGACTTCACTGCAGTAAAGCAGTTGCATACCTCACTGGCTTTTATAAGGAGTTTGTGGCAGTGTCATGCCTACCCCAGGAGAAAATCATGGAGATCCTGACTAGGATGAAAAAGATGACAAGTAAATTTTTACAATAAATTGAACAATTTGTGAAGTTTCTCTGTCTCGGATATGGCGCAAGATACATAGGGCTATTAAACATTCTTTTGGTCATGTGAAAACTGTCTTTATAACAAAATCCTCCCATCACCTGCTGTAATACATCTGCACAAAGGTAAAACACTGGCATTCAGTGAGTAGCTAAGTGCACTGGCATCACTGACAGAGAATGCAGTCACTGCTTGTCAACCTGTGGGGAGATATGCAGTCAGCCAGGGTGCTTTAAATCCAGTGAGTTTTTCGTCTATCCTTGGGGAGAACAGGTACTGAACAGGAAATTTTCCATCTTCACAGTGTCTTTTTTTTTTTACACCTTTTCAAACTGCAACAATAAATAAATACATAAAATAATAAAGTAATAAAACAATGAAAATGTTAAAAAAATCAGATATGAAAATGTATCCTTACTGAAACCTGTTTTAAGACACAGAATACAAAGCACAAATTCTTTGGCATGCTTCCTTTTTTATTGCAGATCTGATAGGATAGGTGGCACTATCTGAATATTTGTAGAATGGGTCTATATTAGAAGACTGAAAGTTTAAAATCGTGAACGCTCTAAAGAGTGAAAATGCTAGACTTTGAAGTCCTTTTTTTGAGATTGCAGTACAGTGAAAATCAGAATATTTGCCCTTTCCTGATTGCAGTGGGATGTCAGAGTTGGAATATATATTTAGCAGGGGGTAATAATGATTTGGAGGTCCAACATATTCGCTCTTTAGAGCGTTCACAATTTTAAACTTTTGGTCTTCTAATATAGACACTTTGTAGAATACCTTAAACCAGAAACCAAAGAAACAATGCAGTGTTAGAAAGTACTCATCCATTAATTAATATCATAGATATTCGATACAATGTTATTGACATCTACACTCTATATCCTATATTGAGCTTGAGTATTTCCTGACTAAACTATAATATGTAAAAACTAATGAAGCATCTATCCTTAACTATCAAGATACTAACCAGATAAACTACTCAAAAGCAACTATGAACTTCTCTCAAGGAAAGAAAAAGAAAAAATATGCAGGCTGTTCAATGTTTTACATTCTTTTATTTGGTTCCAGAAAAATACTTTTAAATAAAAACAAATTTGGCTATGAAAATTTTAGCTACAGGGAAACAGAATGCCAACTTGGTGTTTTTAGCAGAAAGATGTTTTTTTAATAAGAAAAGAATCTTCACTGGTGAACAACTTTGCCAATTACAAATAATGAGAGAATCAGATGTTTATTTGTCATCTTTTAAAATTGAACTATAGAGCACTTTGGTACTGAATCAGTTTTTCTTAATATTCTGTGCATATGGACAACTTGAGGATTGCATTTTACTGATGCTAACTTAGGATTTAATAAAGACTCTAGCAAATGCAAAACTGAAATATGTATTTTATCTTAGTTTATTTATTTAGTAGTTTCTGTAGTACACCTGTAAATGTGTAGTTGTTTTGTCATAATAAAACGTCTGACTCTAATAAACTAAATGCCTGCATCTATTTTGTAGCTTAAGTTTGCAGAATTATTTTGTAATTCCTGAGTTTGACTGGGATTCTCAGGCAGTGCAATTTGCTGTGCAATTGGGCTCAATTAGCTCAGACAGCTGCCATGTGCAAGTCAGTGATCTGAAGACACAGATAGCATAGTTGCACAATGGTCAAAATAGAGTATTATGGAGTTCATGCTAATAACTGCTTAATGACATCTAAAGAAGGAATCTCATGCAAATAAACCATGCAGATTATGCAAATGATGGATGTTAAATGGAGGACTGATTCAGAAATGTATACAGCAATGGTGCTGAGTGGTAGAGTACACCCATTTTGAATGCAGAGATTCATGGTGTACAGTGGGAACTATGTTGTGAAGGGCAGCAGCATGTTGGGAACTGCCATCATAACCACTGCCTTCAGTGTTGTAAGTTGAGGCCATCCACACCACACAAGGAAGTATGGACCAAATGGTTTTGGATCATTTCCAAGTGTCAAAACTGTGTCATCCATGTACAGAATCAAGGGGGACGCATGGTTTGAGCCTCCCCGTGCATAGAAAAGGTATATGAAGTCTTAACTACCTTAACTCCAGGGACCATCCAGTGACCTATTGGGATATGTTGGGGATTTCGATGACATCAGCTTGCTAATGAGAAATCAGTTCTTTAACATTATGCTTCAACATGTCTATGAACATATCTGGTTCTTCAAACCAACAGAGGAGAGAACCAACACTACCCATGCCTTTTATGGCATATATGAGGTCCTGAAGGTCATAGATTTCACATATGTCACTCTTACAGCCCCATCTGTCCAACGGTGCAGAGATACAGCAGCAGGAAGGGCTTCCAATCCCTGAATTGTCAGGTTGTCTATAATTCCCAGGACATTATTTATAATGTGTCTGTGTGCCACATGTGCAGTTCACATATGCTGAATGAATAGTCCATGTAATTCACTCATTTGGCTTTCCAACCTATGCCAATGGCTCCTGCAAGGGGACTCCCTCACAGGCTTACTTGGATGGTAGGTACACAGACATCCTATGATAGGCTCCTCCACATAGTTGCTATACATGCAGGGAGCAGGTGACATATATAAAATGTTGTTTGTTGGGCATTACAGGTCATTCAGGAATTGCCGTGTAATATAGCCCTTGCAGAAATGTGAAACATAGTAGAGTATGTATTTGCACTACTGAAGGGATGCTTCTTATGTCTAGAAGTCTCAGGAATTAGACAGAGTAATAGTCTATAGTCTACATGTACTTATCAAGATGTTTATACTGTGTGCATTGCTGTACAACATGACATTACACAAATGATGGAGCAGCATTTTGGCAGGGCCTTCCATATCAGTTATAGCAACAGCTAATGGGCAGGGTGGAAAGTCAAAGGAGGAACATACAGTAGCAGTACCATAGTCAAAGCAGAAATTGGTGTGATATATAGTGACAAAGATGATGTGCATGGACCAGAACTATTGACCTACACAAAGACAATACAAAATAAAATTGATGCATGTAGTATTACATCAAGACTATGCAAGGCAGCACAGTGACTGGTAACTATGTAAATCAGACATCACCATAACAACGTAGGTAAGATTATAGTCAGGCCTCAGTCATCACTTGCACAGATTGGGGGAGAACATAATGACAGGAGACTGCCACACTTTAACATGAGGTACATTCCTTGGAACTGAAGACTGCAGCAACATACTATGTGAGGTTGTGGTGAGTCATGGATGACATCTTCCAATGGTGAGTCATACTGCCACTATGTGGCTGTTGCCAGGATCCATGCTGGTGGTTTGCAGTGTTATGACGATGAAGTCTGTGGCAGGGCACGGTTAGAACTATATGACCATGTGCATATACGCAGATTTGGGAGGAGTCTCATGCGCTGAGGATGATAAACATCATTGGCCATGATCTGGAATCCACAACTAAGGGTAACAGGCAGTGTGAATACAGGTGAGAGAATATGCAGAATTATAGGAGCTTGCATAACCTATTATGACTACTCATAGTACTCAATCCTGCACCAAACTGCCAAATCTGGTCCTGATAATACAGCACCTTTGCTCAGGATGTGCATGCCATGTGTGGAGAAGGCCTGTATTAGCACAACATTTTCATGGCTAGTGAACTTTTCAAGGCTTTGCATCCCTTGGGTTGCCATGCCAATACCTATACACCTGTCAGATAAACATGTCAATCAGTCATTGTGTGTAGGTTACTCTGTGGCATGTACATGAGCATGCTCATAAATCCCCCCCCTCCCGCATGCATGCAGTGCAGTTAGGGCTATCCAAGGCATCACATAAATACTGTACCCATGCCTCAAAATATGACACTGAAATCTCACTCCGCTTGTGGCATGTCCTCCCCTCGCTTTCTTATGCTCATTGCTTGACATCCTCCTTCCAATACCAGATGATACTGTTCCATGCAATTGCCATGGTTTTACAGTTACGCATGGACCACAACATCTACTTCACTGTCACTGATATTTACCACATAGTTTCAAACGTGCCAAAAGTCACAAACTATGAAAAACACTCCCAAGATGAATTTATTCACTGTAATTGATGTGAGCAATGTCCCACCTTCTTCAGACAACATTACAAGCTAAACATCACAGTTTAAGTACTATTCCATTAATTAATTAATTAAAATCAATCATATTAACACATTATCAAGTTAAAGGAAATTACATTTATATAATGTTATAGATGCAAACTAGGGACTTCCTATAGTCACTAAATAAAGACACTTCATTAACTAAAAACTAGTTTAAAACCCATGTTAATATTGTGTTTAAAATATGTTTTACAAAGACTCTGACTTAAACAAATATGCTAGGTCAAAAACCTTTTGCCAGTTTAGTTTTATAATTCTTCTATGTATATTTTATATATATACACACATGTATATGCACACACATGCATACACACATATATACACACATCCACATATATACACACACATATATATATATACATACATATATACACATATATATATATATATATATATATATATATATATATATAACACAACATTATATAAAATCAAGCAAAATAAATTCTCTCACTAAACCAAATTGGAACAGCATACCAATGTATTAGATAGAAGTTTCAGCATGTTCTTAACTGCCAATGAAGTTCATTCACTTCCAAGTAAGTCCTGCCAGGACCCATAAATTATCAAAACAATGCCCAGGACTGGCTAAAATGTGCCTAGCTAGTGTTTATTAACATCTTGTTTCAATAGACTCACAACTGAATTTCCCCATTATTTTATATATCTTTTGTCAAGAACATGTCTTCAGTAATGGCTTAGTATAAGAGAAATTGAAGATTCAGTAGCATTGTCAAAATCCATGTTTTCAATACGTAGTATTGGTTTATAGACACCCACTCTCCTTTTGGTGATAACCCTCAGCTTAATGTCATTTATTAACAAAACAGGGTCCTCTATTGACAAACATATAATAAGAATGTCAAGAAAACTAATAGTTGTTTCTGACTCTAAGAAGTCAGGTATAGTAGAAGGGTCATCCTGGTATCTAGTGTACCAGGTGACAGAAGAGAAAGAAAAGGATCAGAACTCCTGATTTCTGAAGATAGATACATCCATTGTATACCCAAAGTCTGTGGTATAACTGTGTACAAATCTTTTATGTCAACAGTCAGAAACCAGGAGTCAGCCTGGATAGTGATACAGGTCGAGATCTATACAGTTTTCCAACCCTTTATTTTCACATAAGCTGAATTAACTTCGTTGATGCTGACAATCTGATATCTATCAGTTTCTAATAACAGATTCATGTTTTGGATATACACACACTTGTTCATAAGAACCTAATATTACAGTTTTTCAACAAATCCAAAAACTGGTGTTCCTCTCTTGTGGTGTTAAAATGCCTTTTACTAGAACTGAAATCATATTCACACATCTTCTCAAATAAACAAAGTGTGTCAGACTCTTAATGTATCTGGGTGGGAAGTACCATCACCCATTAAGATTTTTAAATTGAGTTTTCTTACAAAAAGTTTGAGGTCAATCAATATCTTGACTAAATCAAACGACTTGTCAGGAACAAAAGATAGCCCCTTAGAAAAAAACTCAACCATACCAGAGTCAATATGAAAAGAAGTGTAATTATAAATTTTAAAGTCCCCTTTAGAGTCTGTAAGAATCTGTAGTTCAGAAAACTGGTCGATCATCTTTCCATTGGTTTTCCCCTTGGAAAAACCCCGCTGGGAAGTAGTATTAACACAGTTATTAACTACATCTTCGTCGAATTCATCTCTAATATTATTGCCACGCTGGTTAATGTTGGTATTACCAGATCTACTAGCATTACTAAGTAGTCTCTCACTTTGAGACTCCTGAGGTGTCTCATCGTAACCACCTGCTGGTCGATGATTGTCAGGTGGGTTTACTTTGTCTAAACCCATGTTCACCAATTTGTTAGCCAGCAATGGTGGTCGAGGGTAAGCTTTATGAAGGTGGTATTCATTAATGTCCCTGTTAATTTTCTTTCTTTTATTGCCAGTCAGTTTTTTAATAGTTGCATCAATACTACTAAAGATGAAAACTCAGTCTCGCCTTTAATAATTTGCTCCAAATCTGCAAGCTCTGTCATGAAAAAATCAACATCCTTTTGGTACTGCAAAATCAACATGTTCATGAACTCAAACCCTTGCTGGTCAAATTTTAGCAACACATTCTTTCAGATCACGATATTTCAAGCTGCGTTTTCCTGCGCCTTGAAGTTTAGAGTCGAATGCATTGATAGAAGAAGATAAATCATTTACATTTTAGTGGTTTGAGGCTTAGTACCATTGCTAGCTTGCAATGCATCCACTTTTGGGTCAGCCTGTCTGTTTGAGAAGCAACTGTTCCAAACGTGCAAAAGTCACAAACTACCAAGATGAATTTATTCACTGTAATTGATGTGAGCAAAGTACACAACCAAGCTTTCGGTGAGCTCAATGTCCCACCTTCTTCAGACAACATTACAAGCTAAACATCACAGTTTAAGTACTATTCCATTAATTAATTAATTAAAATCAATCATATTAACACATTATCAAGTTAAAGGAAATTACATTTATATAATGTTATAGATGCAAACTAGGGACTTCCTATAGTCACTAAATAAAAACACTTCATTAACTAAAAACTAGTTTAAAACCCATGTTAAGATTAACAATATATTATAGGTTATGTGCACTTATATTAAATAAACGTGCTAAATGTGTGTTACAAGAACTTGTATGTATGTATATATATATATATATATGTATGTGTATATATGTATGTATATATATATATATATATATATATATATGTATATATGTGGATGTGTGTATATATGTGTGTATGCATGTGTGTGCATATACATGTGTGTATATATATATAAAATATACATAGAAGAATTATAAAACTAAACTGGCAAAAGGTTTTTGACCTAGCATATTTGTTTAAGTCATAACTTTTTGAGTCTTTGTAAAACATATTTTTAAACACAATCTTAACATGGGTTTTAAACTAGTTTTTAGTTAATGAAGTGTTTTTATTTAGTGACTATAGGAAGTCCCTAGTTTGCATCTATAACATTATATAAATGTAATTTCCTTTAACTTGATAATGTGTTAATATGATTGATTTTAATTAATTAATTAATGGAATAGTACTTAAACTGTGATGTTTAGCTTGTAATGTTGTCTGAAGAAGGTGGGACATTCACATCAATTACAGTGAATAAATTCATCTTTTTCATAGTTTGTGACGAACAGTTTGTTGGAGGTCTTCCCAAGGTTCACTTTTGCTTCTCAAACAGAGGAAGAGCAATGGTACTAAGCCTCCAACCACTGCTGATGAACATCACCGAGTAACAGTTTAAGCCGCTCCGAGTTAGTCAAGTTGCTGCCCGCTAGTTTAGAACAAGACAGGAATGATTGCCCTGTGGTTAACGGCGAGTAAAAGTCCTTCTATTAACACATTTCAGCCACACACCGGACTTTTTTAGACGGTCGCTGAAGTGAACATTACTAATAGTAACGAAAATGTAAATGATTTATCTTCTTCTATCAATGCATTCGACTCTAAACTGTTCAAGTGCAGGAAACTGCAGCTTGAAATATTTGACCAGCAAGGGTTTGAGTTCATGAACATGTTGATTTTGCAGTACCAAAAGGATGTTGATTTTTTCATGACAGAGCTTGCAGATTTGGAGCAAATTATTAAAATCTTTAGTAGTATTGATGCAACTATTAAAAACTGACTGGCAATGGACATTAATGAATACCACCTTCATAAAGCTTACCCTCAACCACCATTGCTGGCTAACAAATTAGTGAACATGGGTTTAGACAAAGTAAACCCACCTGACAATCATCGACCAGCAGGTTTAATAACTGTGTTAATACTACTTCCCAGCGGGGTTTTTCAAAGAAAACCAATGGAAAGGGCTATCTTTGTTCCTGACAAGTCGTTTGATTTAGTCAAGATATTGATTGACCTCAAACTTTTGTAAGAAAACTCAATTTAAAAATCTTAATACACTTTGTTTATTTGAGAAGATGTGTGAATATGATTTCAGAGCACTTAAAGCCAACCACCCTTCTAGTAAAAGGCATTTTAACACCACAAGAGAGGAACACCAGGGTTCTTATGAACAAGTGTGTGTATATCCAAAACATGAATCTGTTATTAGAAACTGATAGATATCAGATTGTCAGCATCAACAAAGTTAATTCAGCTTATGTGAAAATAAGGGGTTTAATAGAAGACCTCTTTTTGGAAAACTGTATAGATCTCGACCTGTATCACTATCTTAATGTTGTAGCTCCTAGATTAACTCATAAATCTTTGGAACATTCACCGGTTCCATTACTATTCCCTGTGCTAAATACGTTGACAGCATTTTAAGACCTTTGATTTCCCAAGAAATCCATATTTGCAAGGATTCCTGGAGTTTCCTTAACGAATTGAATAAGGTTCCCTTTCAGGCTGACTCCTGGTTTCTGACTGTTGACATAAAAGATTTGTACACAGTTATACCACAGACTTTGGGTATACAATGGATACGTGATTTTCTATTTGAAAAGAAAGTGGACGACAATGTGATTTATGTAGTTGAGACTTTGCTAGAAATAGTACTAAGCAATAATTTTATGTCCTTTAACAACAGTATCTATCTTCAGAAATCAGATGGGTTCACCCTGTGGCGGGAGTTTCGCTAATGGGGTGTTAGCCTACTGGGAAAAGAATGTCTTATTTACTGATCCTTGCTTTAAATCTTCTGTCACCTGGTACACTAGATACCAGGATGACATGTTTTTTATATGGAAGGCTTCTCCTTCTACTATACCTGACTTCTTAGAGTCACTCACAAAGAAGACACCTTTTTTAGAATTTACATATAATTTGCAGGAAACAACTATTAGTTTTCTTGACATTCTTATTAAGAAGGATTTGTCGAAATCTAGATACAAGAGTTTTATTTATCCCATTCTGGTCAAGGATGGTCTCGGAATTTGAAGATTTTTTGCATGAATGCGAATATCTTAGCAGTATGTTTGTCAATAGAGGATACCCTGGTTTGTTAATAAATGACATTAAAGCTGAGGTTATCACCAAAAGGAGAGTGGGTGTCTATAAACCAATACTACGTATTGAAAACATGGATTTTGACAATGCTACTGAATCTTCAATTTCTCTTATACTAAGCCCTGGTACTGCTCAATCACATGAATTCGACTTGAGATTCTTTTGTACTTATTCTGCTGATCATTCTGATATTAGAAAGGTCCTAAACAAATGTTGGGCCCTTATTACTGAAGACATGTTCTTGACAAAAAGATTAGGGGAATTCCCAAGAATTACTTTCAGAAGGGGGCAGAATTTAAAAAGTTTGCTTGAATTAAAACCAAAGCCCTTAACCCAGGGGGTTGCAGGAACAAGGAAGTGTGGTTTTTGTAACCAATGTAAGTTCATTTTTACCGACCCTAAGGTTAAAATTAGGGATACAGTATATAAAATAATGGGGAAATTCAGTTGTGAGTCTATTGGAGTAGTTTTGTCAGAAATGTCCTGCCTTTTACATTGGAAAAACCAAAAGGAAATTTAGGCAGCGGATCTACGAGCACGTTTACGCCATAGGCAAACAAGATGTTAATAATGCACTAGCTAGGCACATTTTAGCCAGTCCTGGGCATTGTTTTAAATTTACTGTTTTAGGGAAGTCACTTACTGATAATTTAAGTGGTCCCTGGCAGACTTACTTGGAAGTGAATGAACTTCATTGGCAGTTAAGAACATGGGCATATGTTAATATGTTTCTGTAGCTCCTGTTCTGAAACTTCTATCTAATAATAGATGAGGTCCCCTTTTTATAAAACCTTTCTGTGGGTTTTTTTTATTTTGGCAACATATGAAAGAAATTTGGCATTGGTATGTTGTTCCAATTTGGTTTAGTGAGAGAATTTATTTTGCTTGATTTTATAACATAACATATTGTATGTATCATAAACAATATATTATAGGTTATGTGCACTTATATTAAATAAACGTGCTAATGTTGTGTTCTTATAACACAGTAGAACATTTTATGCTCACTTGTGTATGCATGTGTATGTGTGTTATATATATATATATATATATATGTGTATATATGTATGTATATATATATATATATATATATATGTGTATATATGTGGATGTGTGTATATATGTGTGTATGCATGTGTGTGCATATACATGTGTGTATATATATATATAAAATATACATAGAAGAATTATAAAACTAAACTGGCAAAAGGTTTTTGACCTAGCATATTTGTTTAAGTCATAACTTTTTGAGTCTTTGTAAAACATATTTTAAACACAATCTTAACATGGGTTTTAAACTAGTTTTTAGTTAATGAAGTGTTTTTATTTAGTGACTATAGGATGTCCCTAGTTTGCATCTATAACATTATATAAATGTAATTTCCTTTAACTTGATAATGTGTTAATATGATTGATTTTAATTAATTAATTAATTAATGGAATAGTACTTAAACTGTGAGGTTTAGCTTGTAATGTTGTCTGAAGAAGGTGGGACATTGAGCTCACCTCACATCAATTACAGTGAATAAATTCATCTTGGGAGTGTTCATTTACCACATAGTTTGCTGCTGTTGAAGTACTTTAACTAGCAGGACTCATTCCTTAACTCTGTGTAGCTCTCCACATCTACAGGAGCTTTAGTAAAATTGGTTTACTTCAGAGTTTTATGGTTGTAAACAGTGTTGCACAAATTGAAACTGACACTATATCAAGTTTAAAGGGGGAGTTAGCATGACTCACTACTTGTGTGTTATAAACTACCCATACATGTTGCAGTCTGTTTATAATCATAGTGCACATGATCTAAGTGCATGGTGTATGACAATAAAATAGGTATGTACACATGCAACACCATGGTGCAGCTTTACACTGTGTGACATGATTCACAAAAGTGCATCTATCTATATTAGGCTATTATTTTGCTCATGGAGTGGACGTGATTGAGTGGGCATTCTTATTCTTGTTCTGAGCAATGCAAGACACTTGCATAGTCTGCCAGGAACAGCAATATTTTCCTATTCTTACTGCACAGAAACTTTAGGGAGCATCTATTGAGTGAATATTATGGATCTTTGAAGAAAGTGGACATCTGGCATGAGTTGGCTAAAATGTTTACCAAGCTGTTGTTTTTGCGGAACAGGCTTTGATTCCCTCAATCCTCATTTTCCTAATGGTTTGACCTTAAGCAAGTCACTTAATCAGACATTGCTCACAGACTGCCCATGAAAAGGGTCTGTGTGTCCAGTAGGCCTCGCTGGTTAACAACTATGTATTATTATTATTATTATTATTATTAAATGCTGAATATGTAGAATTTGTTTTACAAAGTGGAGGCTTGGACAATGAACATAGATGGCTGTCAGAGAAGATGAAAATGCTTTTCTAGCCAGTAGGGTATACATGTCGTGTGTGGTGGTGCACGTCACATCTACACTACTGGTTTTGTCTTAAGTGTACCTCATATGACTTTTTTTCCTATTCTTCATTCTGCAGTTCCAATTTTGAAGGAAGAGGAGGATAGGTAGGCCAGATCATCCCTGTCTCCTCCAGCTATTGCATCTTGTTCTGGGTCACCAGTTGGCTACCATGTCTGTCTCAGCAGGGTGGTAATGACTCCTATGCTGGAGGGGATTTTTGGTGCCCCTGTGTCTTCCTTCTGGGGGGGTTGATGGCTCCTCTCTGGAAGGTGAGCAGGGTGTCTCCTAGTATGAGGTGCAGTGGCAGACCAAGGCTGAGGTGCATTGGTAACTGGTTGACTGCACTGGAAATATACAGGACCTTCAGGTATAGCTGCTACAGTCCATAAACAGCAGGTCCTTTTATTGAACCTCCAGAGAAGTAAAAGTCCCATACTATCACCCATCAAGGTGAATGATAGCTGGGTTTGCTGACTTCTGGGCTAGTCTGGCAACCAGCTATGCCAGGACTAACCATATCCCTACACTTTTATCTTTCATTTCCCATTCCTTGTGTATTGTCCAATATTCCCCATTACCAGTTGTCAACCAATTGTGTGTCCATCCACTGTTTTTATTACATGTTGTGTGTATCCCACCCATTTCTACTTACATGTGTATTCCATATTAATCTGGTGTCTTTTCTGCCTACTTTTTTCCTTTAACTCATCCATGGCCATCCTTCAGTACTTTCTCCACCTTCCCTTCTTTTGTAAAACTTACCAAAGGGAATCTGTAGCAGCTTAGCACTATTTTCTTGTTACTACTGTGACTTTCTTTTCAAAGGCAGCCTTGTGTTTGGTATATAGGTACTATGAAGCCTAATACATATCTGATTATTGTTTTGGTATTCCCACTTTAGTACTGCACAAGCACACAGTGCTAGTTAATGAATCCTAACCAGAATCTGCATCACCTTCTCTGTAGTTTATTATATTAAACCTTTTTATATCCTTCTGTAACTGTGAAAATGTTTTCTTTAATTCCAGTTGATGAAAACATAGGAAGTCAGGCAATGAAATCGTTTTAGATCTTTTATGTGTGACTTAAGATTATGGATGCCTAAAGGAATAGCCATTATATCAGCAGGATTAATTATATTTGTTATGTTGCCATTATTATTCTAATGAGAAATGTATGCTTGTCATTGATGGTTTTGCTCCCACTGCTGAATCCTGTATTATCTTATATTTTCGCCATTGAATTTATATTGTACTGCCTTGGATAATGGCTCTTCCTCCATTGTGTTATTTTGAATAGTGATATCTTTAGCAGGAAATACAGCTGCCTTATGCATTGTCTAACTTATTAATGCAATGTTTAGTGATCTGACACTAGGTTAGTTGAATGAAGTTATTGTAATAAGCTGTTTTAGTAACAGGATTTTGTTTTCACTCACACTGGCACATTTACACATGCTGTCACAGTATCTGATTTACAGACTTGTGCATTTTTCTTTCCATCAGTTATCATTTTGAAGAAGACAGTCTGATCTTTCTTAGAAAAGAAATTCAAATATAGATATAAGATATCTGAATTCCAAAGCTGGTGGAATACCACTGCATGAATAAGTATGCAGATTCAATTTCAATTTATTTTGGAGTAGGGTTGCCACCTTTTCAAATACCCAAAGTACATTTTTTTGTATAAATGTGAGATTTTGCAGGAGAAACCATACCCATGTCCAGTGCAAAGGATTGTACTTAATTTTTTCCCCAAAATAAATGCTTATTCTTATAGCATTTGAGTTGCTTATGCTGTTTCATATAACATTAATTTTGCCTTTAGTAATTCTAATCATTAGCCCACACTCAGATGTGCTGTGACATAACTTTGCAGAAGAAATCCCAAAGGACACTATCTTTGAATGAGCATTTACATGTAAAGAAAGGTGTTCACATGTAATAAGAGATGGGCTTTAGGCTCACTGAGATCTGATGCTTACTTAATTCACTGAAAAAAGTTGTCAATCTATTTGCTGTTGCCCTGAAAACTATTGTATTCTTTGAGAAAATTAAATCAGAATCTGAAATTCACTTGTGACCAGTGCTTAATTCTACCAAGTTATTACTTAGAACAATACTTGAGCTTATTACTCTGAACAATACTCAAGCTAAAAATAGGTATACTCCTTCCTACTAAATTCATGGAAAAGGCATTACCACAGGATCTTCAACAGTGCTGTCACTTAGTAACACCATGGTCTGAAAAGAAAATTATTAAACAGACTGTCTCTCCTCTACTTCTGTTCAGAGATTTTAAACCCTGGTACAGTATGCTGCATTGACAAATTACATAGTTGTATGCCATTTTCAGTCTCTCATTAGAGGTCTTCTCTATATTGGGTCTTATGCAGTAATGGTAAATACTATGAAAGACATTTGAAAACTGTAAATAGCTACATTTACTAGTTCTGGGGCTGCAATTATTTCAGGATTCTGACAAACATTTCTGGCTGTACTGCCCTCTCTAATCTCATAAAATTGTACTATAGTTGCTATGCAGGTAATTATCAGATTGTATAAGTGAAGTGTGTTCTCAGGTTCTGCGTGCGTTTGGCTCCTAGCATGCCTGATTTGGTCACCCTGACTGTGATACAACAGATTTTGTCCAAGCTGTACCTGCTGTTGTATGACGTGGTACAAATGAGCACGATTATTCAGTCTCTCTTTCAGACTGCCACAAGCTGTCACAACTTCAAGTTGTTTACCGGAACTCTGTTTTTTTACCACATAGGGTGGGAAGTTGGCATAATGGTTAAGGTGGTTACCTTACAGATATAAGGCACAGGGGTTGATTCTCATATAGGGTAACTGGCTAGACTTGAATTAGCCCACAAGGGCAGTTTGCCTAGTACCGATCTATGAACCTAATTGAATATTTTCTGAGTATAATGCCCCTCTCAGTATGTACCGTACTAAATACCTACAGCAATTAGAGAGAGATCTCTGACGTTTCTAACAAAGAAGATCAAGGGCCTCCAGCATGTGCCTTACATGGACCGACTAAAATCCCTGTCACTATACTCCGTATCGTATAGACTTCTTAGGGGAGACTTATGCCTGGCCTACAGAGCAACCCAAGACCCAAACCTAATGAACTTACTGCATATCCGTAAATGAGATGGGTCTAGGGCTACCCATTCCAGGGACTTAAATATGGCCTTCAACTTAAAAAGGACATGCTGGAGGGACAGATTTATGTCCCAACGACTGCCACATCTTTGGAAAAGGCTACCAATTATTAAGTCTGAAAAATCAAAAGTCTGCCATTATTTTCTGACTTCAGTCCTCAGTGATTTGCCAGAAAACTACAATTTTATGAGAAACAGACCAAACATATGAGTAAAAAATCTGGACATTCTGTGAAAATCTGGACATTTGAGAGCTATGGCTCTAAACAGTATGTTTTCAAAGAGGAAAGAAATCAGGAAATAAGAAAACATTAAGGAAAAACACATGAATGTTAACAGAACATGCAAAACCCACACAGTTTGTTCAGCTGAGACATTAAGGAAAAACACACGAATGTTAACAGAACATACAAAACCCACACCGTTTGTTCAGCTTTCTTAAATGCATTCCCCTATCCAAAAAAAAAAAAATCAGCCTATTTCCATTATCTGTCTTTAAATTTCCTGTTGTCATTTTTCTTATTTCGTATGTGACTCTGAAATGTATGTGTGTCAGACTGGTTCAGTTAATTATTTTCCTCTTTTAGCCAAGTGGAATCATTTATATATCCACCTTTGCTTCCCTCTACTGAGAGTATGCACACTTCATGTGTCACTTATCTGGGATTATTTTGTTCCAGTCTGTAAATAGCAACCCCTTCTCTACCATACCATTAAACTGGTAATATTCTATCACAAGTCTTGTTGATCAAATGTTACCTCACATCATTGTCATCAATGCCCCCCTTTCACATTTTTTACATGGTGTTGGTGTGTTGTGTCAACTGTCGCCATTTCTCTCTATTCAGTGCTACTCTCCTACCTTCTTCAACACTCATGGCTGACTGTCTCAGGTCTTATTTCACACAATCCATCCAGATCTTTACTGGACACCCTTGTTTCCTCTTGCCTTCTTCCTGTCTACCTTAGATCATCTTCACTAGATTGTACTCTGCTTTTCTTCACATGTACCTGAACCATTTCTACACATGTACCTGAATTATTTCTACACATGTACCTGAACCATTGTAATCTGTTCTCTTTGACATTTTATGCAATTAGAGCTACATTTATGTCCTCATTTCTTCGTCTGTCCCACAGTATACATCCTACCACCTGTCTCAGGCTCTTCATTTCCATCACTTCTAGCATCCTGAACTACTCTGCTTTTACTGACCAGGTTTCTGTACCATAAAGTTGTACTGGTCATACCACTGTTTTGTACACCAAACTTTTCAGCTTCTTTGGCATTCTTCTGTCATACTCTACCCCCAACACTCTGCACCAGTTGTCTGCATCCTCTCTAATTCTAGCATTGACCTCCTTATTCAGACTTCCCCTCTCCTCAACCATCCCTCTCAGATACTTGAAGCTGTTAACCTGTTCTGCTATTTCTCAGCTTCTTCTGATTTCCAGCAGGGCTACTGGGCTTTATGGTAGGAAAACACTAGACAGCTGGTGCACATACATCCCTCCTTCCATTATGATGAGTCCTTAGCACAGGTCAGAGTAGGCCAGGTCCTCAGCTGACTTATCACTGGCAAACTCATGCCCATTTGGTGACATTAGTCAACCTCACATCACATAACTGTATCTATTGATATGTTGGCAGGGTGTTTAGTAGTATCTATATATAGTGTCAGTATTATGTCCATCATCATTTCATGAGTCACAACATGATACATCCCCTGAACAGAAAGTCCTAACATTGCATTTTTAGTAGAGTTCTTTGTTGACAATTTCACTTTTGTTGCTGCAGACATTACACATTTTGGAGTTTAAATCATACGTTTTGAAAAGCTGCACACCAAATAAACTGCAGGCCATACCCATTATTGATAAAGATATGTACTGATGCATGTAGCCTTTACAGGTTATTCAGAAATAGTCCGTCTTATAAGTAATTTTTATTAAAAGCAATGAAGCAGCAAGCATTTCATTTTTTGTTATTTGTAAATATGCATTTGAAGGTAAAATATACCAAACTGCTGATGCATACCTTTGATTGCAGGAAGGCTTTCACATGCCATTTGCTTTAAGCTGTTCAAGGCTTTTGACCTTGTAAACACTGTAAACCACTGCTTGCTGACTCTTACTTTTTTTAATTTCTCCAAGACTTTTGGGTTTCTAGTTCCATGATGGGAATGGACCTCATTCCTAATTCAAAGTATAATTAAAGTTCATTGTTTCAGTCTTTGATGTTAGCCAAAAGTGCTCTTTGCAGCACCCGCAATGTGCCCAGAATTAAATCCTTCTGCAATTCATATGGAGTAACATGTATTGGTAACATATCTAAATACGACTGTAAATTCTTTTTTATGAGATTCATTGCTCCTACTACTATTAGAATTGTTTGGGTATCCTTCTTCCACATTTCCCATGTTTCTGCTTGTAAATCCTGATATTTTGTATCTTTGTGTCTCTCTGCATGTAAGACACTGTAATCACTGGGTGTAGTAATTTTAATGATCAATGCTACTTTGTCTTCTTTTCCTGAACTACTATATCTGGTTTTCTCAGGTTTATATTAATTCATTGAAGGTTCACTTCAGTGAACCTTTCTTCATCGAACCCTAACCATCGAATGTTCACTTCAGTGAACATTCATATCTGCAAAAAATTTACCTAGGGAAAGGAAACAGTTGACCAGCAGCACAAATTTGCCCTATTCTCCACTGTAGTGACATCTCTGAGTTGGTATATATAGTTCGGGGGTGTGGATAGCTCAGCCCCCACATTTGGGGGTGTGGGGGTGAAGCCTCTAACTTTGGTGGGTTTTACTTATTGTGGTGTCTGTTCTGGTGTTGTTTTGGCCAAGTGCTTAGTTTTCCTGTTTAAATTTTTGTTTGATGAGAACATTCTCTGAAATCAACATTTGATGGTTAGGGTTCAATGGAGAAAGGTTCACTGGATTGAACCTTCGATGAATTAATATAAACCCGGTTTTCTCACATCAATTTTTTAAACTGCTTTATAATAGGTGATCCCATGTGATATGAACTTCAACGTTTTCTATAATGCTTTATGGCTCATCTTACTTCACTATTATAATGTCTGCACAGTCCCCAATGCAGCAGTCTTGCCACATTATTATGCCTTTCAGTATACAGGCCTTCTGCCACTAGTATATTGTACCCAGCAACAAGATGTGTGACTGTTTTCAGTTTTGTTTTACAAAACCTGCATTTGTCAGTTTGTCCAACATGTTCATTGGACTTTTTCAACCGTGTATATAGTTTACTATCTTGGGCCACCAATATTAACTTTTCATCTTTTGGTTTAAAGTTACCTCACCTTAACCATTCCTGCATTGAATCCTGATTGACATGAGGTTGTTGCAGGAGTTTTCTGTACTTGCACCTATATTTATGCATTTTCCACATTTCTTGTCTTCTCATCTGATCCTTCACCTTATATTCTTTCGTTTTTTGGCACATTCAGCTGCTGCTTGATTTTTATTGACTTCTGGCTTGATTTCCATTTTCACTTGACATCGATATGCATCTGCTAAACTAAGTAGGGGAGTCATTATAGACTTCTTCTCCTCATGTTTTAAAACGTTATGTTTGGATCTTGTGAGGTCAGCAAATATGTATGGAGTCCTTCAATTTCTGATCTATACATGTAATCAGTTTCGAGGAATCCCTTACCTCCTTCAGAACAGGGAATATATAATCATGGTATGCACCGATTTTTATAAATTATTTGATAAGCATGAAGCATTTTTCTTGTTTTCCGGTCCAACTGATCCCAGTACCTTTTGGGACCAATCAATCACTCCAAAACTGTAAGTTAGGACAGGAAGAGCAAATTGGTTTGTAGCTTGAACTTTGTTCCTAGATAACAACTCTGTTTTCAGGATTAATTTAAGTTTTCTAAATATTCCTTACTGAGTTTTATCCACATTTGTTCATGTTTTATTGTGGATCCTACATTAATTCCCAAATATTTATAAACCCCCTCTTGCGCAAGTTCTTTTATATTACATTCTTTTCCCAAACTGATGTTTTCTTGATGCTGCAGCTTTCCTGCTTTAAAGGTTGGTTTTGTACATTTATCAAGACCAAATGACATTCTTATATCATCTGGAAAAGTTTTCACTACTTGTAGTTGTGCTTTCAGTTCCTCATCTTATGAGGTATACAGCATACAATTTAAATCATCGACAAAGAAAAGATGAGAAGTCTTTACACTTTTTTACTTTCTGGGTTCAAATTATAGCCATGACCTAATCTGTTAAGAAGACAGATTAATGGGTTAAGGGCAAAGCAAAAGAGCAGTGGTGAGAGAGAGTCACCCTTGAATATCCCCCTTTAGATTTTTATCCCTGGAATAATAATTTCTCCTTTATCATGGCTTAACTACAAAGTGGTTTGACACTGTTTCATGGTCACTGTGATGTAGTTTATCAGTGTAGGGTATAGCTTATACATTTTAAGCACTCTTTTATCCATGAATGTGGGATACTGTCAAATGCTTTTTTGTAGTCCATCCATGTCATATTCTTCCCTTTGCTACAGTTCTCCACTATGACTTTATTTAACAACAAATGATCCTTTATTCCATATGACTTTCTTTTATTACCCTTTTGTTCTATTGCCATAATTGGATTTTCTTTTAAATGACTATAAACTCTGTCGGCATCAATTCCAGTGTATAGTTTATACATCAGAAGGCAAGTTATTGCTTAATTTTTAGGATAGCTTGCAGATTCACTCTTAAGAAGGAGCATTGTTTTTCCTTTGGTTATTCAGGCTGGTGTCTGTTTGGGGTACGCATATAGATAGTTCTTACTCATGGCTAAGTCTTCATGCAAAGATGATAATACTTTTAGCCAGACGTTAGGTAGGTACTGCATCTGGGCCTGGGGCTTTTCTTAACTTTGTTTCAATCTCTCTGCCTGTTACTTCATCCCATTTCATATCCTGTACATTTGAATTTCTTATTCTTTCTTTTACTTCTATTCATTTAGCATCTTTTTATGTTCCACGTGATCTTCATAAATACTTCTCCAAAATGTATCTATTTCTTCTTTTTTTGGTGGTCTTTCAATTTCTTTTACCTTGTTTCCCAGTTCTCTGTAAAACCTTTTTGGGTCATCTAAATTGCTAATTTTGTACTTTTCCTTTATATTTATCTGTGTATCTTTTAAGTTTTTCTGCCTGTGCTGATATTTTTAGTTTATTATTTGTGATAGTGCATGCTAAATCCGGGTATGTTATAATACTGCACATTGCTTTTATCACGTCTATCTTTCTGAGTATTTTTGTTGATCTTTTCCCTCTTCTATACTCTTTCTAACAGTGACACTTGTCTTAATTGCTTTATAGGTTTCTCTATTCGGTATTTCCATGATGGCATTCGATTTCTCCCCATCCTTTCTCTTACTACCCTGTGTTATTGTGGTAGGACATTATCTATTATTAATTTAGCTGCAAAGTAATGCATCCTATTTACTTCTGTTATATCACATGAATCTCTATGGATAGTCCTAATTACTGTGTTCATTTGTTTTATCAAACTTCTAACTTTTTGGGTTTTATTGACCTTCTGCATGCTATTTCTTTCACTGATCTTAATATGTCTATCCATCTCTATTAAATCAATTAACTCATCTCTTAGATCATTTTCTTCTAAAGTGAAGGCACACTTTTTGTTTACCATTTCCTGCTGGCATTCTATAAAAGTTCCATAGCTTCTTCCGTTGTCATGTTCTCTTCAGTTTCACCCTCTGTCATCTGTTGCTCTTTAATATGGGAACTCACTGGCCTATCACTCCATGTCATTGATTATGTCAAAGTTGCCACAGTTTCCTGTTCTTTCCCTTGCTGTATAGCTCCAACTGAATCTTTGTGCTGGTTTCCTATGGGGAGGCTCCAAACTATCTTCATATGTCATCTGATAAGATGCTTCCCACTCTACTGGTTTCTTCCTAATTTGGGAATTCATTGCTCTATCCTGTTGTGTTGTTATCTGAGTTAAATTTTCTATTATAAATCCTTCACTTTGCAGGTAATCCATAGCCTCGGTTTCTATTTCTTTAACTTCTCCATTACTAATCCTCTCTAATACTTTTCCTCGGTTTTCTTATTTTTCGTATTGTAAAATTTTACATATCCAGATGTCTTTGCCTGTATTTCTCTTCAAATATCTTTGTTACTGCTCTTTTTGTATTGATTAGTTTTGCTTTCTACTTTGCATAAATATTGCACCATGTTAAAATCTCTTTTTCTTTCCCATGTCCATATTTCTTCTTCAGATGTCTCCTGCTCCTCTTGTTTCTCCTTACTTTGGGGAATAGTTGTTCCATCATGCTGTGATATGACCTGTGTTAGACTTTCTACACTGAATCCTTCACATCGCAAATATTCCATAATGTCAGCTTCTATTTTTTTTAACTTCTACTTGATTAATCTTCTGTTATACATTCCCTTTTTTATGATCTTATATTTTTATCATGACATTTTCCATATCTAGATGCCTTTGCCTATATTTCTCTTTGAATATCTTTGGGGCTGCCTTTTTTATGCTGATTCACTTGGCTTTCTCCTTTGCATAAATAATGTACCATATCAGATCTCTCTTTCTTTTCCATGTCCATATTTCTTTTTTATACCCTTCAAACATCTCAAATTTTGTTCTTTATATTTTCACACTTCCTCTGTCACCTGCTTTTTCAAACAGCACAAGGATTCTTGGTCTGTATAGTGTTTTTCACAGATCTGTTGTATTAATTAACACAAATTTTTATTTGAAGCTTCTGACAGTTTTTTCTCGTGGAAGTATTTTTCTTTCCTGTGAATTCTCTCGTAATCTTTTTATATATCTTTTGTCTGGAAATTCTTGGCTTGTTGCATAATAGTAACAGTACATAATTTATTTCTTATCCTCAATCTCTATCGTTTGTATGGCTCATTTTGGCTTATCAGTTCTTGTGATATTTGTGGACTGCTACTTCCTTATACAGCAGATGGGCCATCCTTCCCCTGGTCCTGACCTAGCTCCATTGTAGAAATATTTTCATGTCTTGAGGATTCTACACTGTAATTTTTTCCAGTCATGGCACCAGTGTGCCTACCAGGATTGGGCACTTTTTTATCATGGGACTTGTGCACCCAGCTATCTTCTTTATTTTTAACCTATTTCTGTCCATGATACATGCTATATAAAATACATGCTATATAAAATACAGTCTATATATCAGTGTCATCTTGGTAAACTTTTGTGAAAAACAGGGTCCTCCTCATGAAGGAACTCACTAAGACTTGAGGATGAATTCAATTCCAGCAATACTTCTTTCCTTTTGCTGATTTTTATCACCTCTCCATTTGGACCCCTAGCTGTCACTGCATGACCTTAGTTCTATCTCATGAAATTTGTAATATGATTATCTGTATAGCAGATTTTTCAAAAATTTCCTAATACTCAATTTTCTCTCTTACCTTTCCAATCAGTTGTATCCCAAGTCTTTTCTTGGACGGTTACTCTTTACCATCTTTGTCATCTTCCTTGTTATGTCACCAAAGATTAAGAATATCCTCCTTTATGCAAGTGACATTATTATCCAGGAATTTGTCATTTCTCCATATACCATCTGCAACACTTGTCAGTTTTATATTAGCCCAATTATTTCATGACGGCAGTGTCAAAGGACTTTAAATCAATTGTCTTTGGTATTCATAAGCATCTTAGCGTATGCAATGATAACTAGAACCTTAGTACTCCAGATGATGCCCCATTGAAACTAGTGTATTCAATAAAACATTTTGGGATATGTGTTGATCCACCTCTTACCATCTCTAGTCCTATCCAAAATGGTGGAAATAAAACTGTTTCTGTGCTCTGCAATTTTAATAGCATTAGCAATCACTTAACTAAGCAGGGCAAGCTTGAAATTGGCAGGGGTGTACTGTTGCCCACCCCTGAGGATTCCTTACCCTTCACCCATCACTGTCGACCCCTCCAATAACCTACAAAATCTGCAAAATTGTATCTGTTATTTCTACTGAAACTGACAGGTAGCTTCATTGCCTTGCAGTAAGACAAGTTTTTTTCCTTCCTATGCTCTTATTCTTAACAATCCACTTTTCTCAGTTATCTGTATTGGCAGAGCTTTGCTTCACTCATATCCTACTGTTTAGAACTGTTTCCCACATATCCTTTATCATCATCATCTGATGTTTTCATCTTTTTCTCAGAAATTATACCTCAAGAAAAAGGTGACTATAGGTGCATTGGATTGGCAACTTATTCATCTTAAATCTTACTTTTCCATTTTTGTAGGTAAGTATGTTGATTGTAGAATTTGAAAGCTGTGGAAATCTTAGTTCATTCTTGGTAGAACCCCATAGAAGTCCCTTCTAGAGCATGTTATTGGGAAATGTTAGCACTTAAGCCAACTTGGATACACCTGCAATATCTATATATTGTGATTTTATCTCATGTTTTCTCTACATTGTATACATTAGCTTTGCTACAAATAGGTCATGACTAAAGTGGGATCCCCCTGGTCCAGTTTATTTACTTGCTGAAATAAATAAATAAATAAATAAATAAATAAGTTATGTTCAAATTCTTGAGAAGTGTAGGAAAATCTTGAATTATTTCTTTCTTATCAGTCTCAGTGGTATGACATTAGACTAGGACACTACTGGCATTAAACAAAAACTTAAGTTCAGCATACTGAACTCTGTTACCTTGAAGATTAATTTTGTATTATTGTTTGAGGTGCCTTAATTGTTCTTAGCTTTTTTTTTTGTTTTCGTGTGATCCTTTGTTTGCCTGGCTGTTCTGATTGATCCAGATAGCCACAGCTGGCTTCAGGTTCCCCTATCTCATAACTCATTACTGAACAAACGGTCATTGTAACCGGGGTACACACCAAGACATTTTTTCAGTTGTGTCCTCTCCCTTGTGAAGAAATGAGCCCCTTGGCTTTTCTTCCTTTTGGGTTCCTGTGACAGGAGGTGTGAAGCTGTGGATGTAGAAGGGCTGTCATACTGAGGTTGTCTATTCGGACTAGTTTAATGATGGACATATCCCAAGCATGCACTTTTTTCTTAATTAAAATTGCATGAGGCAGTGCATAGGGGCACTGCAAAGGGATCTCTTTCTCTTTCAAGCTTTGTCACATGCACTCTACTTATCCCCACCCATACATCTTGTCTGGCCCTTACCAAACTCCTGTACTTTTGTTCTTTGCTTTCCCAGCACAATCATCCCTCCACACTGAGAGGAACAAGCAGTTTTATTGTCTCATCATTCTTCTCCAATCCATCCAACTCCAACTCTGAGACAACTAGTCAAAGCTGGGTCAGCTGGGTTTCATCCCTCTGCACCACAGAGCTGACTTTTTACAGCAAGCTGTAATATTAGATATCATTTGTAGCTAATACAAATAGAGAGTATTTGTAACCCCTGTTATTCTACCTCATATTCACTGTGTGAATTGAACTGAAAATTGTTTTCATTGTGCAAGAATCCACAGATTTTTGTAATCGGGATGAGTTTATTCTGTCTCATTGATGTGCTTAATAGAAAACTTTGTGGTAAATGGATTTGTATTTTGCATCAGCTGTATACAACACGGGAGTCTAAGACAGTGAACACATTGTAGATCAGAGCATGTGATATACTTTTAAGAAGAATTTCAGTCAGTGAGCACGTGCATATAAGTGCTGAGCAAGTGCAAACAAAAGTGACATTTTGAGTGAGCAGCCAGAGTGTGACCATGCAAGTATGTAGTCAATCAGTTTGTTAGATAGTTTAAGTTTAATGTTCCTGCTATCAGTCTTGATTTATTTGTATACAATAAATTGCTTAAATGAACACCCAAGTCTCAACGTCTTCTTAATGCACATAAGAAGTGCTTCATAGTGTCAGAATGGGATCCAGAGTTACATCCATGAGGCAACCAGTTAAGGTTGGAGGATTATATAGGAGTGGATCATCTCTACTGCTCAAATGACTCAAGAAACAGGTCACTCCAGGTAATAAAACTTGCTTAAATGATTTATTTTGTTACAAATATAAAATGAAGCACTCAGAATGCTCAAAATGAACTTATTGTTAAACGCACTGTCTGAAACTGCAACATATTGATAAAAATATTCAAAATAATTATGAAAATGTTTGAAACAACGTCCAAATTGCATAAAATGTACAAAAAAGGGAAAACAGCCTTATTTTTTTTAAGTGCTACTTTTTCATATTAACTAAAGCTATTCAAAGTATCCAAGTGTGTAACGTGTTTGCAAGTCTGTGCAGTATTACAGTGCAGTTATTTCACAAAGTACAGTCATTTCAAAGAATATTTCACACAGTACAGTTATTTTAAAGCAGTTTACTATTTGTTCGAATGGCAAAACATTTGCCGTTTGAAACAATGAAAAGTAAACCCGAACTCAAACATTGCGACCAGCCACAATGTCAACCCAAATGATCGACACATTTGAGTCGACATTGTGGCCGAAACCATCATGTGATAGCCGTATAGAAGCTGATGTAAATCAGACTCCTATATGACATATCATGTTTTTGCAGGGGGGCTACCTCCCACACCCCCCTACTAATATATTCCAACTCCAAGATCGCACTACAGTGGGGATATGGATGAATTTCCAATCCCCACTGTACCGCGATCTCCGTGCAGATAATCAAATACACTTATGCAAATGCACTACTGCATTCACATAAGTGTGTTCAACTATCCCATCCATTTAAGTTTTGTGCATGGCATTCTGATTTTCAGCAGCAGTGCTGCTGACAGACTGTCATTCACACAAACCATAGTAAACCTTTCAAAACATATTTCGCAGAGTACAGTATTTCGAAGAGCTTAGTGTGCATTTAATCATTATTACAGGTTCCTGGTGTGTGTGAATGTTCATACATAATTATAAGGGCCAAGACTGCATTGTGTATTACTATAATCTGTGGGCATGGCAGATGGATTTCACAGACCCACACTGCTTGTGTTTGATAACAATATTGCAGAAAATTGGACAGTGTTTGAGCAGGAATAATATATTTTAATGTAGGCTGCTTTTTCTGAGAAAGACACATGTACAAAAGCATTCATTCTGCTTTATTTACCTGGTTCATAGGCCATTAAAAGAGAGTGTTCATTTGTGTATGCACCTGCTGTGTTTGCAGGGGAGGGGGAAGACCGCCGTATTGTGGTACCAGCTGAAACAAGGGAATACCCAGAGTACTTGAAACAAAAATTTAGAGAAATATATAACCGCAAACAAATATTACAATGGAAAGGAAATTATTTTACACAAGGGATCAAAAGCCTGGTGAAACTTTTGTAGCATATATAACTGAGTTGTAAAACAAGGCTAGAACTTGCAGATTTGGTGATTTGAGAGATGAGTTGATAAAAGACAGGCTTGTGTGTGGTGGTAATAATGACACAGTGAAAAAGATTTTGTTTTTAGACAGTGAATTAATGTTAAATAAGGCCATTGAGATTTGTCAAACAAGTATGCTTACAAATGAGAACAGATACGGAAGGCACAGTGACAAATATTGTTGATAGTATGCAGCATGTGGTTAAAAGAAACAGGCCCAAGCATATGGCAGCTACTGCAAGTCCTGTAACAGTCCCTGGGAAACCCCGACTCTTTCCAGCAAATTCCAAGGCATGCTTAGTGAAGCATAAGAGTAAGTCAGCAAAGTCAAAACATGTGCCCTCACCTAGCTTCATAGTCAACTGTTGCTTAGCTTTTGGTCAGTAGTGTCATTCTTGTAATAAATGGAATCATTTCAAAATATTTTGTAAATCAAATAAGGCACATTCTTTTATCAAAATAGGGCATTCCAAGAGGCAAGTTGATCAATTAGAAAGCTGTGACCCTACTTTTTACGTTGATGGTGTGTCTGTGCTTGTTGAAACAGTCAATGCAGTAGATTTGTAGCCAAGAATAAAATATTTTGTACTGTTTGGATTAATGTGAGTTCTGTAGAGCTCAAAGTAGATACTGGCTCAAAGTGTAATCTTATGTCAGCAAAAACATTTGCTAGAGGAAAAGCTGCAGAATAACTTAATTTGACAAAGTGTTGGAAGCTTGTCGCTTATGGTGGTGAAGAGATATTACCTGAAGGCTCCTTACTGCTTTCATGTTACTCTGCTGTGAACAACTATGACTTGCAATTTTTTGTAGACAAAAGACATGTGCAGTCATTATTAGGTCTCAGAGACAGTTTGAAAATGGGACTGCTTTCATTTAATAAAGAAGTTCACCATGTAAGCCTGAATGACGACAGTTCAAATTTCAACCAAACTATTTTTTCTGAGTATGCTGACATTTTTGCAGACAAACTAGGCAAACTACCAGTTCTGTACTCCATGAAGTTAGACCCAGAGGTCATCCTAGTTATCAGACCAGCACAGAAAGTTCCAGTAGCTATGCAGAACAGAGTCAAAGCCGAGCAAGACAAAATGGTGCAGCTAGGAGTAATTTCTTCAGTAGAAGAACGTACTGAATGGGTATCCTCCATGGTAGTAGCTGATAAGAAAAGCTGAGATGATATCAGAATATGTATTGATCCAAGAGATCTTTGCAAGCCACTAAAAAGGCCTCATCATCCAATGCGCACAGTCAAAGAGGTCACTGCCTTCATGCCAAATGCCACTGTTTTTTCTGTCTTTGATGCAGAGAGTTCATGTTGGCAAATTTTGCTTGCCCAAAAATCTTCATTACTAACCATTTTCAGTACTCCTTTTGGCAGGTGCATATTTCTGAGAATGCCATTTGGGATAAATTCTGCCAGTGTGAAGTCTTTCAGCGTGCAAGGGAACACATTTTTTCAGGCTATCCATGTTCTGTTATAGTAGATGATATTCTAGGAGGAGGTAATGGTTAAGCCAAACATGACAGAAACCTCAAGAAAGTGCTGTAAAGAGCACATGAAGCGAATCTTAAGCTGAATCCTCAGAAGTGCAAATGCAGGCAATGAGAATATACTTATGTTGGCCACTTGTTTACCAGTTCAGGCAAAAAAAATGGATCTTTCATAGCAAACAGCAATTCTTGAGATGCTAACTCCAGACAAAGTTGCAGCCCTACAATGTTTTCTTGGTGTGGTCAGCTATCTAGGCAAGTGCATTCCAGATTTAAGACAACTTTCAGCTTTTCTAAGAGAGCTGACACACAAAGATGTAATTTAGTCATGGTCAGAACAGCACCAAAGAGTATTTGATGTCCTGAAATAGAAAATTGTTAGTCCACTCAACTCTCAGTGACTGTGATATTCACAAACCAGTTATTCTTTCCTGTGATGCTTCTAGGTTTAGTCTAGGTGCAGTCATTCTTCAAGATGGTAGACCAGTAGCCTTTGCATTGAAAACTCTTACCCAGCCTGAGATGCGGTATGCCCAGATTGAGAAAGAGATTTTGGCAATTGCGTTTGCATGCTCGAAGTTCTATGATTATATTTATGGCCGACCTATTCAAATTGCGACTGACCACCAACCTCTAGTCACTATTTTGAGAAAGCCTATGCATACATCTCCTGTGAGATTGCAACGCATGATGCTAAAATTGCAGAAGTACACTTTCAGTCTTGTTTACACAAAAGGCAAACTTCTTTATCTTGCTGATACCTTATCCAGATCACCCAGAAAAGCCACAGAACAGCATAATAATGAGCATCTTGATTTTGAGGTCATGGAAGTGAGTAATTTTTCTTCTCCACATCTTGATGAGCTCAGAACCAGTAGAAGTGCAATCTTATTTTCCATACAGAGATGAGATTTTGTCAGACAATGGTGTCATCATGAAAGGTCCTAAAGTGATTGTTCAAAAATCCTTACAACAAGAGTATATTAAGATCTTGCATCATGGCTACCCAGTAACTGATTCTAACAAAAGAAGGGTGAGAGGTCTAGTATTGTGGCCTTCTATGTCAAGAGATATTGAGAAAATACTTTCATCTTCTTCAGTTTGTAATAGTACAAAGCCACATCAACAAAAAGAACCACTTCAGTTAAGCCAGACTCTTGAACTACCTTGGTCGACGGTAGCCACAGATATCTGAGTGTGGAATGCTGAGCTGCCAAGTGCTCCGGATTATGTGAAATGTGCCGCATTTAAGGCACAGAACTCACAAAGTTCCACAGTTCTGCATTAGGAGTGTTGGTTCGACTTTGCACATTCTGATTGGCTCATATTACCTGTATGCTATTTTTGTGGTATATGAGCCAATCAGAGATTGATTACTGATGCAAAGTGATCCAACCAGGAGAAGCGGAAATCAGTGAGAGACTTCTGGGTGACAGTTTTCATGCCTCTGTGATGTATTGCTGGGAGCACCTTACTTTACTTTTCTTTGTGGATGTAAGGCACCAGCGCAGGGACTAGTATACAGTGCATGTACATTGTGAGGTGCAGTGCTGAGTGCAGGCACATGAGGAGAGTCTTCACTGGGATTAAGAGAGGAACTGCAGTATTATCGAGGCTTTTTTGGCAGATTTCCCTTTTCCACCTGTCACTTTGGACACTGGTAGGCAGTCAAGAGCTGCCTCGGAACGGTGATGGGGTCACTGGCTATAGCCTGCATCCACCTTACTTCAACTTGGAGAAGGTGCCCAGATCCAGGCAACAGCAACTTGTGGGGAGGAAGAAGGAAACGGTGGGTCCATTGAAGATTTGTATTGCAAGTTAGTGGGGGTCCAGTGCTTGGAGACCCTAGTCAGACCATCCATGTACCATACTTTACTAGTAAAGACGGAAGCTAATTATTAAAAAAAGAAAACTGTGTGTGTGTGGTTTGGTTAGGGGAGGGGTGACTTCTGTGGCTTTCTTGCACTAATGTGCATTTCACATTAATTTACTCTGATGACATCTAATTTATACTCTCATATAACTCATCTTGCTTCATACCTCTTCACTTCTTTGTTCATAAATTCTAGATAAAGTTAATATAATGAGGTTATAAAAGACAAAAATACTGAGAATTTTAAATATTACTTTAATCCAGTTAAAAAGTTCATCTTACAACCAAACTGTTCAGCATTGACATGCACCCCAAAACTTCAATACTCATATAAGTTTCTTTCTTTTCTTTTTGTAATACAAACTTTACCAATGTCATAGAATTTTACATAGTCTTTAAACTTTATAATTCTGTCTTGACTAACAGTCTTTGGAATCCTTGACAAGACTATCAAGTTTCTTTCCAGAATGTTATTTTGTACTTTGTGGTTTGTATTATAGTGGGTGTCATGTATTATCCAGTGACAAGACTATCAAGTATCTTTCCAGAATGTTATTTTGTACTTTGTGGTTTGTATTATAGTGGGTGTCATGTATTATGCAGTATGTAGGGCTTTTGTATATTTTTACAGTTTGTGTTCTACAGGATAGCTGAGTTCTCTGCAGTACATTTGGTGTGGGTTTGGCAAAGTCTGTCAGCTTAGCATTTTTTAGAGGGGGTAGGGACATTCTATCAGTTTTTTTTTCTGTCTCCAGTGTTTGCACTCTACGTATGAAGGCAGAACAGTTTACTAATATCTTCAGCTAGAAGCTCACATAATAATAAAAAAATATATAAGTTATTTTGCTGAGTAATACAATTCAGTATTATTTACCACGAATATCAGTTAAGTCTTTTGTGTACTATAGTGTATTAGTGCTGTGAAGGATAGGGGAATTCTCTGCTGTTTTATTATTTTATTTTTATTTAACATTTGTTTACTGGGAAAGTCAGACTTGGAATGAGCCAATATTCAATGGAGGTACTGGGAGAAATGTTCCAGATGCATGTCTTTGTAACAGATGCTGTGCATTTAGTGGTGGGGGTATTCTCGCAATTTAAATGTTTTATGTTTACAGGTTTGCACCTTGAGTTCTCCTTCCTCACTGTCTGTAGTAGGGCAGAACAGCTTGCTAATAACTTCAGCTAGGAGCTCACAGGATGGCAAAAATGAGTTACTTTATACTTTTTACGTATTTTCTGTGAATATATTAAAATTGTTTTAAAACTGATTGTGTAACTGACTCTTTCAATGTGGAACTTCAAGGAATATGGACATTTTATTACTCAAAATGAGGAATTTTCCTTATAATGAACAATTGAGAGGTATTGTTTAAAAAATCATGTGAATTGCTCAGTGGAAAATTGCCTAGACTATGAGTGCTTAGTCTTATGCAGAATTGCTGCTTTTGCTTTTTGATTATAAGTGAATGACTTGTTATTGATTGCGCACTTAGTTATAGTACTGGTTTTCCGTATTATATAGTACATTTTTGACTTCAGTTAAATGCTTTTTTGTACAGTGTTTACCCTTGGTTCATATATAGTTCAACTTACTGATTTTGCTTGAAAGACCACTTCAGCTTGGCACCATGGAAATGGTGCGTTTTCGTGCAGTGTGAAAATGGGGTGTTCCACATTTTGCCTGTTTGTCACACATTGTCAGGGTTTGTGTTCCACATTGACCTCTTAAGAGGTTGAGACCTATGGTGGAATGGTCAACATTACTTGGTGTTAATAGACTCTTATTTTGACCTACTTTCTAACCTAACTTCCAGTACTGTTTTTACTAAGTTGGAGACATTTTTCTGTCCACGGTAGTCCATACAGAGTTATTTCTGACAATGGTGCACAGTTTACTAGTCAGCAGTTCAAAACATTTGAAGAAGTGTGGTACTTTGTTCATGTCATGAGTAGTCCTGAATATTCTCAGTCCAACAGCTCAGCTGAACATACATTTCAAAGTGCAAAACAGCTGTTAGAGAAATCCACATGTGACAATACTGATGTATTTCTAAACTTGTTAAATCTCAGAAACATTCCTCATGATAAACAGCTTGTTACAGCTGCCCAGAGACTTATGTCGAGACAAACCAGAACCACATTACCAATCAGCAGTAATTTATTGGCTCCAAGTACTAAGAACAACAAAGCCGTAAAAGCCCAACTGTTGAAGAAGCATTTGTCCCAGAAGTCTTACTATGATAATAGCAGCAAACCGCTCAGTTCATTGAAAAAAAGGGAATATAGTGAGGATGCAGAAGTCAAAAGGTGTTGATTGCATCAGATTTGAGAAAAGTTTGTGTCAATAGCCGATATTGTACATTGTGGAATCATGAGGAATGGAATTCAGACGAAATCAGAAGCATTTGTTACCAGAGTCTGAACCAGTGTTACAGCATCTTGCCTGTGACAGAGACTCTATTTCTCAGAGTGACTTGTCCAGTGTTCCTGTTCCAGAGGACATTCCATCAGCAATCTCTATTTCTGAGAAAATCCCTGAGAGTCCTCAAGCAAAACATTCCCCAGTGACTGTCCCTGTTGCTAGACCCAGTCCTAAATATTATGTCACGAGATCAGGTTGCATCTTGAAACCTACTTCCAGATACATGGCAACCTGGACATGACTGTTGTTTTCTTTATTAGTATCTGTATAATTGCATGCCTATTAAAATATCATTGTTTATACGAGACAGCTCAGTAAAAAGGGAGGATGTAGATCAGTGTGTGTGATATACCTTTAAGAAGTATTTCAGTCAGTGGGCACATGCATATAAGTACTGAGCACTGCAAGCAAGAGTGCCATTGAGTGAGCAGCCAGAGTGTAAGCATCATGGGCGCTGGAACCATAGAGCGAGGGGGGAGGGGAGCCCCGGGGAGCCCCACCCACTTTTGCAGATCACCTTTTCATTTTTGTCCCGTTCTTTAGTTTTTGAATTTTTGTAGTTTTCACGCTTTAGCAGCTGATAGTCACTGCAAGTGATAACATCAGCTCGGCGCACATATTTCCGGGTTTGAATGCAAGCGGGAACAGACCATTTTAGCTGTTGCTGAAGAAGGAGGGCTTCTGGCTGGTGTGCTTGCTTTGAATGTGAGTGGGAACAGACAGTTTTAGCTGTTGAATGTTTTATTTAGCTTGGCGCACGTATTTCTGGCTGGTTTCAGCTACTGCTGAAGGATTTAACTTCGGAGTCTGATGGGAGTTACAGAGAATATCAGAGGCTGGCTGTACAGAGTAAGGTAGGTGTGTGTGTGTGTGTGTGTGTGTGCTTTTTCTGTTTTTTCCTTCTCATTACGTCATGGTCAATCAGCCCTTACCAACTTCTAGAATCACATAGTAGTCCAGCAAGCAGCAAGTTCATAGCAATAGTGTTACAGTTACCTTACTGAAATGTTAGGGATGGCAGAGTGGTGCAGTGGTTTGCTTTGTCACCTCACAGCGAGAGGTTCTTTGGTTCAGTTCTTGGCTCGGGTGCTGTCTGTGTGGAGTCTGCTTGTCCTCCCTGCATTCGTTTGGGTTTCCATTGGGTGCTCCAGTTTCCTCACATGTTACAAAGACATCTAGAGCATTTCTTCCTGGGCCTCCGATGAAAACTGGCTTGCTACAAGTCAGACTTTCCTGGTAAACAAATGAGGGTTATAGAAATGTTGTTGACTGTTCTGTCATCAAAGCAAATTCATCAAAAACTGTTTCATTAGAAAATGTGAATGTCTGAGGTTGCTCATTGTTTGAGATTAGGAAAAATTCCTTTACTTTGTAGTGCATGCAGTCGCTGAGTTAGTATGTTTAGGATAAGGAAGGTGCGGGGCATATCCCTCATATGAAGACTGCAGATTTGTTTACCCATTAGAAAACTTTTCTGTTTTTACAGTTATATTTAATTTCAGCACTTGTACATTGTTATTGCTTTTTCTGATGTTTTGACAGTAATGTCTCTGAGTTGCTGTGTACCAGAGATTCATTCCTTAACCTTCAATACTTTCATAATATTTCTTAATCCCTTTACCTTAGACCAACCCAGAACATCAAGTCATGCTGCAGATTACATAATTTGAATCAGATGCAGCAGAAACCTCGAAGGTGTTAGTAAAAAAATGCATTTAACCTTCTGTTTGTTGGTGTGTGTGTGTGTGTGTGTGTGTGTGTGTGTGTGTGTGTGTGTGTGTGTGTGTGTGTGTGTGTGTAACTAAATAATTGGATTTTAGCCACAGGACAAAGTCATGTGATTCAGTAATGCAGCCTACCTCAGACAAGCTTCTGCACTCATTGCCAACTCTGGCTTGAAGCTAGGCATGCTGCCTGTAATGTTTGCTTAAATCTAGGACTACGAACCATTGCCTTATTAGCACTCTCTTTGGCATGGAATACTTGAAAACTGTTAACAGGTTGAAATCACATGTAGCAATTCATCTTGCTTTCCTGAAAATAAGAACATCTTTCTTTTCCACTAATCAGGCTCAAATGAATTCAAGCAGATAGGAAAGCAATATACTACTCTGTTTGTGTGTGTGAAAATGCCCCCAACGGAATACATCAGGTGACTAGAGGTACTCAGGTTCAAACCCCTGTACCTTGGGTACAGGTAAATGAGCCTAAAATCCCTAGCCATCATCACTTGTGAATGTATGCCTCAATGGGAAAACAAAACCTTTTATTCTAGCAATTTTCTAAGGTTATAAAATCAGTGTTTGAAATGTGTCCTTATTTTGGAGCTGTATTTATTTCCCCATTATTGGCTTTGTTCTGTATTTTTGTGCTAACAGGTTGAGAGCTATGGTGAGAAGTGAGAACTGAATTCACTAAATGATATGATAGCCATTTAAGTTTGTCTTCCAGTCTTTCTGAAACTGCTAGTTTAGCTTAGTGGTATGTTGTTCTGACTGCAGTGCACAGAGTTCTGGGTTCAAGACTTGGCAGTGAAATGTATGGTGGTAACACAATAGTTTATGCAAGCAACTTTCTAAAATTATACAAGCAATGTTTAAAATCTGTCCATGGCCTTTTGCCCCCCCCAATTGAAAATAAGTTCAAGAAGCTGTGCAACATGCCTTGGCTTACACTACTGTGATTCTGTATTTATATATTGTGTGTAGAAGCAGACTGTTATCATGGAAATGTTCTGAATAGGGCAGTTTTGTCATTATCGGTGCATGCATTTTGCTTTATTGCCTACTGGAAAAATGTTCAAACAATAAATTTAAAATGCAGTTGTGTGTGGAAGTAGACTGTCATCATGGAAATGTTCTGAATAGGGCAGTTTTGTCATTATTGGTGCATGCATTTTGCTTCATTGCCTACTGGAAAAATGTTTAAACAGTAAATTTAAAATGTGCTCTAACTTAAGTCTAACAAGTATGCTGTATTATACAAGGAATATAATTTAATACAATCATGAAGATGAATCAAGGAATGCATACATGTATGCATGGCCCTAAAAATGTGTTTGAAAACAGCCCAGAGGAAAGTGTGAAAGGCTCAAAATCATGGGCAAATTTTAAGCTTTACTCTTGTTAACAAAGCAATGGATGAAGGTAAAATAGTTTACACCACATTACCTTGGCCTGGTCAAGCCTTTTGACACAATCCCCTACTCAGGTGTAGTACAAAAGGTGAATAATGTAGGAGCAAACACTTACATGGCCAGCTGCATTGCTAACTTGGCTCACAGGATGCAAGAATCCCCAAATGACTTAACAGTCATGCAGGAAGGTTTGTCCCAAATAACTGGTGTCAAAATCATGACAATGCCCACTGAGAACTGATCCAATTGTTTGGCATTTGGGAACTTGTGTACAGTGACCTCACTTTTGACCAACGTGCCCAGAGTCATAACAAAGCCTTTCTGTATTGTACAGCTTATAAACAAATTGATTGTGACTAGATCTAGAGATGTTGTTGTCCCCCTTTACAAAGCTCTCATTATGTCAATCATTTTGTATAATGCCCACTTTGGCATGCATCTGTCCAGCCCCATGCACAATTGGAATACCTTCAGAGATACCTTACTAAAAGGATACAAGTCCTAAACAATAGGTCTTGCATGGACCACCTCAAAGATTTATTACTATACTCGGTATCCTACTGAGTGCTTAGAGGTGACATGTCTGGCATACAAAGCATCCTCCGACATAATACAGATGGACCTACTGAACATCAGCAAGTTAAATGGCATCAGAAATGCTCAGTCCAGGTATCTAAGCTGAATGTTGTGGAGAAATAGATATATATCAGAGGCTACCACTGTTCCAGAACAGACTATCCATAAATATAAAGCAAAGCTCATCCATATTCAAATGCAACTTGGATCTAAGGATGGGTAATAGAAAATGTACTCCAGGATTTCCCCTCATGCCACTAATGGATAGAGGCATTTCCTAAATGCTGTATCCCTTACATTGCCCCCTCAAATTATCTATGGTATGATCGATCACAGTTGTTCTCACTATGGCTAATATACACTTATCAGCCATGGGGATAGCTAAGACCAATCAGAAAATGTTAATTCAAGCACCAAAAGGGAATTGGTTAAGCTTAAAATGTCCTCCAAGTGAACCTATGTTGTGGTAGCAAATAGTTATAAAAAATTACCCTTTTTAGTTCACTAAGTGCACCTGTCACCCCCCCCCCCACCGTCTTTAACAGCTTCCGGCGCCTATGGTAAGCATGCAGGTGTGTAATCAGTCAGTTAATAGTTTGTTCAAGTTTAATGTTTCTGCCATCCATCCTGATGTATTTGTATACAGTAAACTAGTTAAAACACCCAAGCCTCAATGTTGTCTTAATGCACATTAAAAAGAGCGACACATATGACACAGCAGAAATGCTCATGACATTGCTTTTGGCACAGACTTGCTTATAGCTTGCTGTCCAAATGCAGTTGGTTAGTCGTTGCCTTATACATCATCTTCTTGATTTTAGGGATCTTTTGAAGCATTTGGAATGAACTATTGACATAGATGCCTGTAAATCAAACAAAATGACATCTGTTCTCTGAAGTATAGCTAATGATTTTTAGAACTGTACATAGGCTTCCAGAATGCACCTACCCTCTTCCAAGTATCCCACTGCATTCTGGACATCATATCTTTTCAATACTGAAAAAATTCTGAAATGACAGAGAATATTAAACCAAGATGTTATTCTTGAAAAATGTTTAACAAAATTTGAAATCTAATAAAAGCAGAAAAGCAGGACCTTTTTAAATTTTAATATGAGCACATCTTGACACAATAAATATAAAAGTAAGTAAATAAATGTGTCTGTTTATGTATTTATTTTGCAAAAGTATATACCATTGTCTTCACCCAAGAAGTCAAATTTCTTATTACCGATCAAAGGTTTTGGAAGATTGTTTGGTGAATTTGTATGAAACAAAACATTTGATTTGTGCTTGATATGGCTTTTACATCAAGTTTTGTGATATTTTTCTATTTTAGGTCCTTGCTGTATTATTCTTTTATCTGTTTTATCTTAAAGTTCTAGAGTATGCAATTTCCAGCAGGGAGAGAATGACTGAACTGATGACGATACTTCTTTTCAGCAGGCATTAGCTGCTGTCTGTGAATTGTATTCTAAATCCATGCTGCCTTTGTTTGTTTTAGATCTTCCATATGACGTATGATCTGGCCAGTGCAGTGGTGAGAATTGTGAACCTTATTGGCATGATGCTGCTGTTGTGTCACTGGGATGGGTGTTTGCAGTTCCTTGTTCCCATGTTACAAGATTTTCCTGAAGATTGCTGGGTATCACTAAATCACATGGTGGTAAGTTAATATTTTGTCAGTGACATAATAAAATAATAGGTGAGTACGTAGTTTTGGTAATTTGCATAAGCAGACTATTCTAGAAATGTTTTCTTTTGCAGGAGTTCTTATGCAATTCAATACGCAACACTTTCACCAAAAAAATCCTAATTGCAGATGTTCTTCATCTCACATTGCTGCAGTCCTTACATATGGGTAGTCCGCTGTCCTCGGTCGGCCCGAATACCAAAGTATTAGGCTGGCCGGTCATGGCTCAGATCTGACATCATAGCGTCAGGGTATAAAAGCGCATGACCGACGTCATATCCTCAGTCTTTTTTGCCGCATGGTCCGATGCAGAAGCAGCGTTGCAAGTGCCGTTCGGCGTTCTGAAATTTTCGTATTCTGAGTTTCAGACTGAAACCAAGTTGGGCTAAGTACCCCGTTGGGGAATATTTTTGTTTAATTCCGGATGTCAGAAAAAGTGAATAATTGTATTTCTTGTGGGAAACAGATACCGCGAGGGATTATCACTCTCTTTGCATTCCTTGTTTGGGACCGACCACCACGTAGTCGGGTGTCGGTTTTGTGCTAGGTTTAATAAGCAAAAAAAGAAGGTTAGATTGTGCTAGATTAGTCTTTGGTAAGCGTGTAATTATAATATGCCCAGATCCTCCGACGCCAAGAAGCGCAAAGACAAATCCTTGAAACCTAGACAGGTTGATTCGTCCGACGCTTCGGTCCTGCAGAAGCTACAGTGGTGCAGGTGGATCCGCCTGAAGTTTCTGTTGAGTCTCAGGGGGAAACTTTGCTTTTGCAGGATGTGGCCTCACAGGAGTCAGGTCAAGCTGAAGGGGCCTCTCAGGTTACTGTTCTCCCTTCTATGCCTAAGGTGGTTAGGCCTTCGGCTACTATTTCTAAGGCTTCTTCTAAGGGCAGGTCTGTTTTGCTTTCCTCTGGTGTCCCTCCAGGTACTTCAGGGTCTGTGCCTAAAAAGCACATGCTTAAAATGGCAGAAGATTTGATTACTTTAATTAGAGGTTCTATGCCCCCTCCTGATAAGAGGCCCAGGGTGTAGCTAGAGTTGGAAAGTTTGGATCAGGCCTCAGACGACTCAGACTCTTCTGCTGAAGATATTCAAGATTTTCCCCCTTATTCGGATTCTGATGCAGAGGATTCCACTCCTTCTGCTTCTCCTCCAGAGGATTTTTCGTTTTCAGAAACTCTGCATTCCATGAGGGAGCATTTTAAGTGGGAAGGACAGGATTTCTCTGATTCACGAAAGAGGCTTAGGGAATTCTTGTTTTACCACAGCATAGACCCTTGGCTATACCTCCTGTTTTGGATGTTGTTCAAGATGTTTTCTCGAGGCTTCCCTTAATCCAGATTCTTTGCCTCCTGCACCAGTTAAACCGGACAGGTATTACAGGGTGCCTGAGGCTCATAAATATCTGTATAAGAGTCCTAGGGCGGACCCAGAAACTGTTAGTCAGGGGCCTAAGGGTGTTAGAGCTTCTGTTGTAAAGAATCCGGTTCCTCTAGATAAGGAAGCTAGAGCTTTGGATAGATGGGGTAAGAAGGTGTATACCTCTTCTACTTTAGCTATGAGGGCTTTAAATTGCCAGTTTCATATGTTGGAGTATCAGAATTTCCTCCTTTCTCAGCTAAAATCTAAAGTGGATGCTTTGGCAGAGGGCATAGAGTGTAAAGAATTGCAGGATTTAGTACATGTCTCTGAACAGGTGGGTAAGCATTCTTTGCAGTGTGGTTTTGATGCTGTACAGGCCTCTTCTAGGGTGGCTGCCACTGGATCAGTTCTTCGTAGGCACGCCTGGCTTAAGGATCAGAATTTGTCCGAGCATGTTAAAACTAGAATTCTGGATGCCCCTTTACAGTCTGAAGTTTTGTTTGGTCCCCTGTGGAGTCGGTTTTGAAGAAAATGGAAGACAAGGCTAAGTCTATGCAGACTGTTAAAGATTTTTTGCAGGTGCAACCTCCAAAGTTTAGTAGAAATTGGCCTACTAAGGGGTGGACCTACCCTTCTTCTGATTTTCAGTCTAGGGGTAGATCTAGGCGTGGCAGGGGCAGAGCTCACAGTACATTCAGGCCTAGAACTTGGAGTTCACCTGCACAATCTGCAGGTGAGGGCAGGGGCCAGTCCTTTCGTAAACAGGCCCAATGACCTGCATTTTCAGCTGCCAGATTTTTTTTCCCTGGCAGCTCCTTTGGGAGGAAAATTAGCACTCTTCAAGCAAAACTGGCTTTTAGTCACCCAGGACAAATGGGTATTGGACATTATAAACCGAGGCTACAAGTTCTATTTCCATACATTGCCTCCTTTCAAAGGCATGCCAGACGTTCCTCCTCGGCAAAGGATAGAGGCTCACAAGCAGATTTCTTTACTTCTCCAAATAGGAGCTATACAGCCAGTTCCTCTGTCAGAAGTGGGACTAGGATTTTATTCTCGCCTGTTTCTAGTACCAAAGAAAGGGAACACATGGAGACCAATTTTGATTTATCTATCCGCAACACTTATCTGGACATTCCAAAGTTCAAAATGCTGACGTTACAACAGCTTTTACCTCTGTTGGGAAAAGATCACTGGATGGTAACTCTGGATCTCAAAGAGGCTTATCTTCATGTTCCTATCAGGCCCAGTTGCAGGAGGTACCTGCGTTTTCGGCTGGAAATTTACATTATCAGTTCTCTGCATTGCCCTTTGGCTTATCTACTGCACCCAGAGTGTTCACAAAGGTTCTGGCTCCAGTGATAGCCTTTTTCAGGTTAAAAGGAATACAGATTTATCCTTATTTGGACGTTTGCCTGATTATTGCACAACACAAAGACGAACTTCTGCATCATCTACAGTATGTGATGGTAGTGTTAAGATGCCTAGGGTATTCTGTGAACGAAACAAAGTCCAGTCTAGTACCCTCTCAGGACATGTGCTTTCTGGGTGTGAGACTGAATACAGCTTCCCAGATGGCCTTTTTGACCCCGGACAAACAAAGAAGCCTTTCTCTTTATTTCTATCAAATGTCTCTACAGTCCAGGCTGACTGCAAGGACAGTCCTTCAAGCCTTGAGGTTCATGGCATCTTGTATTCTGGTGCTTCCCAATGCCAAACTGCATATGAGGAAGCTTCAATGGTATCTCAAAAATGTATGGACACAACACTGCCAAGATCTAGACACTGTCATTCAGATAATACCTTGCATTCAGAAAGAGTTTTTGTGGTGGGCTCAGGAATGTCACCTAAACAAGGGACTCTCTGTGACCCGACCAGAGGCGAGTCAGATTCTAACGACAGATGCCTCGGACAAGGCTTGGGGAGCACACCTCAATGGAAAATGGGTGCAAGACACGTGGCCTGTCAGACTTCAACATTTGCATATCAACTTGAAGGAGATGTTAGCAGTCCAATTTGCATTGATGGCTTTCAAGGATTTACTTCACCCAGGACAGGTGTTGATTCAAACAGACAACACTACTGTCATGTGGTACATCAACAAGCAAGGGGAACCCATTCGCACCTCTTTGCAGGCAAGCGATGATTTTGTGGGAGACTGCTCTCAGTTTACACCTCAATCTTCAGGCAAGGTTTCTACCAGGAGCACAGAACTCCTTAGCGGATGTGTTGAGCAGACAAATTGTGGATCCTCACGAGTGGAAACTGGATCCTCATGTGTTTCAAAAGTTGACGGTGTTATGGGGGACTCCAGACATAGATCTGTTCGCTTCTCCACTAAATTACCAGTTGCCAAAGTTTTGCACAAAAATGTTTCATCTCACAGCTTGGAAGGTGGATGCTCTATCATTCAGTTGGAGCAATCTTCATGTCTATGCCTTTCCACCTCTGCCTCTCATTCCCAAGGTACTCCTGAAGGCCAGAATAGACAAGCCATCCATGATTCTGATAGCCGGATTGGCCTCGACAGCACTGGTACCCACTACTGAGGAGTTTGGTGGAGCCTCCATGGCCTCTGCCTTTGATTCCGTGATCTTTGTCTCAGGAGGGCAATCACTTCCTCAATGTCAAGCTTCAGTCTCTGCATCTCACAGCCTGGCATATTCTGTTTTAGACCCTGGAGGGTCTCAGCTTCCACAACAAGTTTTGAATGTTATTTTGGAGGCCAGAAGGCCTAGTACAAGGAAAGTTTACGCTGATAAATGGAGGAGATTTTTCTTTGGAGCAAAGCCAAGGACTTTGATGTTTCCAAGCCTGATTTAAGTGTTTCTCTTCAATATCTTACTGAGTTATTGGACAAGGGTTTGTCTTTCTCCTCGATAAAGGTTCATGCTGCAGCCATTTCTGCTCACTATGACTGTGACCCTCCTTTATTTTCCCATCCTTTGTTTAAGCAATTTCTTAGAGGGGCAAAGAACATAAGACCCCCACGAAGAGCTCCTACTCCTGCTTGGGATCTCAATTTTGTGTTGGAAAAGCTTACTCTACAACCTTTTGAGCCTGCAGCTACTAGTTAAAGTATTTATCATGGAAGACTGCTTTTTTGTTGGCCATTACCTCTGCAAGAAGGGTTTCTGAATTACAGGCCCTTATGGCAGTGGAACTTTTCCTGATTTTTCATAAGGATAGGGTATCTTTGCGTACTAATCCTTCCTTTATGCCTAAAGTGGTTTCTAGTGTGGCCTTGAACCAAACTATTCATTTGCCTACTTTTTATGCAAACCCAAAATAAAGGGGAGAAGATTTTGCATACTTTGGATATTCACAGGCAGTTACGTTATTATTTGAGCAGAACCAAGGGGTTCAGGCAGTCTCAGCAGTTGTTTGTTTCTTTTGCTTTGGGTTCTCAGGAAAACCTGTTTCAAAACAAACTATTTCTAAATGGATTGGGTTTTGTATTTCTTTCTGTTATTCCCATCATGGTAAGGAGATTCCGCTGGAATCAGACCTCATTCCACTAGAGCTACTGCCACTTCTACTGCCTTTCTAAGGGGTAGCTACAAAGATATTTTGGAAGCAGCCACTTGGAGTTCAGTACACACTTTTCCAAGCATTACCACCTTCCTCTTTATTCTAAGTCTAGGGCTGGATTTGCCACTGCAATATTACAGGGCATTTTAGCCCCTAATGCTTTATGATTTTGCCATCCTCCCTTTACCTCTGCTTTGGGATTCTACCCATATGTAAGGACTGCAGCAATGTGAGATGAAGAACATAGTACAGTTTTGTACCTACCATAAATGTAGATGTTCAAGATCCACATTGCTGCAGTCCCCTCCTCCTTCCCCTCTGTAGTTTGGCATGGTTATATGGTTTGGGTGATGGTTGTTGTTAGGCATGTTTTGGGAGGCATCCTGTTTTGGGCTGTGGCCTTTTTTAGGGCCTTCTGACATCTGGGGCAAGAAAAGACTGAGGATATGACGCCGGTCATGGCTTTTATACCCTGACTGGCTATGGTGTCAGATCTGAGCGACCCTGTCCGACGCCAGCCTAATACTTTGGTATTCGGGCCGACCGAGGACAGCGGACTACCCATATGTAAGGACTGCAGCAATGTGGATCTTCGAACATCTACATTTATGGTAGGTACAAAACTGTACTTTTTTTATCTGGGTACATGGCAAGTAAAAGTTTAATTTCCTTTTGATGCATCTTATTCTAACAGCAGTGTTCTAAGCGAGGAATGTTATCCGGAAATCTAAGGAAGAGCAAGTGGGCGAATAGAATTATCTTTCATGATAAATGTTAAAGTGGAATAAAATGGAAATTTAAAACTCTTGCAATGCTTAACTAATGAAGGTAACAGTTGCTGGAGAATGTAAAGGTATGTGAAATAAAGCATTTGGGAAAGAAATGGTTTTAATAGAACAACCATTTTCTTAGAAACACATTTTGCTAGTAGAGAAATCATGGAAGACAGACTGCTGAAGTCATTTTTCAATGAATATCAAAAGTGCTTTTCTACAAAGGATGCTGTTGCCCTGGAAATGGGGAGTTTTCCCTTCTTCCATTTTTATTTAGCTTTCTTTAGTTTAATTTTGGGTTTCCACAAACTGTTTATTTTGTAAAACATCTTTTCATTAATTATGACAGAAAGAATTTAAAAATGGGTATACACAAAAGTGAAAACAGAAAAAATATTGCTTTCTTTTTTTAAGTGGTATAATATGTGCATTCTGAAATGCTCACAGTCCTACTTAAGTAAATGTAATATTGCTGACAGGTTATTCTCTGTTTTGCTTTCTTCACTATCTGACAGCTTCTGTTGTATCAAGAATTTTCAAGTTTTAAGTAGAAATTTGCTTATTTAGTTGAATGTTCTTTTCTTCTATATGCACATTTCCATTAAGATATTCCATATGTGAATTCATTTTTGGGCTGTCATATTTCTGGAATAAATGCTTTGTTAATGATTTTAGCTTACGGCTTGCTCAAGTTTTAGTTTATAACGTTGCTGCATAGTGCTTAGTTTTTATTATAGTAGTTTCTACTTTAATCTGGATATGCTTTCAGGTGCTGACTTGTAGGAACGTGGGCTAATTTATTGGCGAGGCTTATAAGGGATTCTGGGCTATGATCCTATGTTGTCAACATTAATCCTTGTGTCCTACATTATATAAAACAATATATGGCACAAGTTGTACATTCATTGTACTACTTTAGGTGCTGTAGTAACTGTACATTGCAAAATGTAGTAATATTCTACAATCAGCTATGAGTAAAACTGGATTAATCCATGATTAGTTTGGTTAGTCCATGAATGTGAAACCATGGCTTATGATCGCAATCTGTTAAATACATCAGGAAGCAAGAGTTTAGATTTGCTAGACTTCAAAGTGAGTGGCAAGCTTCACGCTAATGGATGTACCCAGCCTGTATCACACCAAGTTCAGCACCATTTAGCACTCTGTTGTAAAATACATTTAACAACTATCACAAATACTGATCTCATTTATAAAATGGCTGTACTTCCAATGTAGGTGAAATATACTGGTGCCTGTATCTCAGAATCCTGAAGGAGAGAAATTAGACATGAAATTCGAAAAGTACAAGGTGATGGTTCTCAGCTCGAGTTGTCACAACTCAGAAGTGAGAATACTTCATTAAGTAATGCAAGGGCCAACACCCCATGGATGTAGAGGTATAAGGATGAACTCGCAAAAAAGCTATCACAGAATAATTTTTAAACCATTCGCATAGTTGGCCTTAAAATTTCCTAACTCAGAAATGTGAGATATGTGAAATATATTTGCAATTTGATGGGAAGTTAAAAAGGAAATGCTACAAATTTAAGAATACCCGATACAGTGACACAGTTTTTTAAATTATATTAATTGAAAATGGTTTGTCATTATTTTATTAATTTATTAACCAGGTAAAGTGATTAGTTACTCTTTTCTTCCCCCTTGGGTAACTTAGGATCACTGTTTGTTTAATTGACTTCCTAAGACTCATAGATTTCCAACTATGGTAGAGTTGTTTCATTGACTTCCTAAGACTCATAGATTTCCAACTATGGCAGGGGGTTTAGGGTGACCACTATGTGTACAACCTGTTAATGGGCATGGTCAGCACTGTACAAAAATTCCCTGCAGGTCATTGTTGTGATCTCTGCATGTTAGCGTCAATATGTCCTTTTAACTGCAAGCAATAATGGTAGTTATTTGATCAGTTGCAGTTCAAATTAAATGGTTTGCTTCTGAAGTCTGGAAGACTTTTTTTTTTTGGCTGAACTCTGGTTGAGGAAGCACCAACTGGGGAATTCCCTAGGGCATTAGCTCTGTACATTATTAGTGATTCATGGCTTTAATCCTCTGAACCATGTTGCCAAACATGGACTTAATATTTATTTCTGCACTTTCTTCTAGTTGATACTTATTGTCCATAGTTTTGCCACAGTTAGTAATCTAAATCTTTGGTAACCATCTGTCACCCCTTTGAAAATTGTGTATGAGGTTCAAGGCAATCTGAGGTGCAAGCTTTCCCCACATAAGTATTTGTTAGCTTAGTTGCTCAGAACTATAAGCAACTATCCTGGGGAAAAAGATGCATCAAATGCCATCCATGCTTCTGTTTTGCTTTCAGGCACTTCTAAAACCAAGGAGTTCCATTTGGAAAACAGACTGTGCTAACAATGACCATTTTTGTCAACACCATTAGGCTAATGGTTGTTGGAACCTCACAATAAACCTTTTCCTCTAAAGGTTTGTGAAAAATGTGGAGAGATGGGCTTTGTTCTGTGTGTTTTTCTTCCTTTTGTTTTCATGCTTGTTTCTGACTGGATCTTAATGAGCTTAATAAATCCAGCTAAACAGTTAAGGTCTGCATGATTAGCTTTGTGAATGCAGCCCGAAGCAAGTTCAGCATTTTACATGAATTTGCTCTTTCATTCCTCTAGCAGTCTCCCTTCATTGCTTTTATGCTGCATCAAGGCTTTCCTCTTAACACTGGTTGTCAGTTTAAGCCAGGATTTTTAGAGAAATGAGTAGACTTTTATATGGTTCTACAACAAGTGCCAAGCACTCGAACACCATTTTCTTGAAGCCAGCAAGTATCTTGTAGCATGTATAAGCTGTCAATCATTCATACTTGAACTCGAGTATGAGTTCAGGCAAGCTGCTGCAGTACCTTACACTAACACATTATTCCAGTTCAAGTGAGGTAAGTGCAGCAGCTGTAGGGAGGGAGGGAATGAGAGGGGTCTACATTACGGTTTCACAGGTTTTACAGAGTGGGAGTGGAACTTTAAGCTTATGTTGTGAGAGGTAAGTTTTAGGGTTAGGGAGCAGGAGGGGAGTTTGACTGCAGAGAAGCAGGAGCATTTTAGATTTAAGGAGCAATCCAGACTTTAGGGTTAGGGATGGGGAGTGGAATTTGGGGAGTGATTGTGATTTTAGATATAGGGAGGGAAAGTGAAGATGTTCATTAGTGACTGAAGCATTTTGAAATTTCATTATTGAAGCATTATTAATGCTTCTGTAACTTGTACATCTGCAGCTTTTCTCCCTGGGACTCCACTGAAAATAGGTTTATACCCAGATGGACTATCCTGGTTAACAAATGTAAAATAAAATAAATAAATAAATAAATAAATTATATTGATCACTGCCGCAGTAGTCTTATGTGGGTTATATCCTGCATAGGAAATAACAGCCAGACAGCTTCCAAAGCTTCAGAGCACTTTCCACATGCCAAATCCTTCAGAGCTTTACTACTGCTAAAAAGTACGCTCCTCTGAGGATTTCGAGGCTCAATGATTGGCTTGTGCTGTTCTGTTGCTGGGCAGATAAGTTCCTTATGGGGAAAAAAACTTCTGTTTAAAAAAAAAAAAACTTATTTGTTGAATAACATTTTCCTGTTCAGGACAGTTATTTTAAAGCTAGGAGTTTGTGTTTTAACTGAATGTCATGAGATTGTACTGTACTTTTAAATGGGAGCGCTCTTTTTTCTTGTCAGTTTAAAAGTTGATTAAAGTCATTGAAAAACATTTTTTTTTCCTGTGGAGAAATTGTGTTTATTTTACTTTTTGAGGTTGGGAAAGTGCTTTAAAGTGCTTTTTACAGTGATTTTATTGTGCTTTATATGTGAAAAAGTGACTTTTAAAGATGTTTAAGCTTTACCAGTTTTTGCTGCTTGTTTTCCCCAGGAAAGAGGCACCATTTTCGGCTTGATCATGGAATAAACTGTCAGTCCCATGGTTAGTCCTTCTTCCAGCCAAAAAAATAAGTTAAGAAAACAGCAGTTGCCACTACAGCAGGCTAACAATTTGTCTCAGACACTGGTGGCTGACTTTGCTGTGACCATAGTTATACTTCAGACCACTCATGTTTTATCCTGGATCTCTCTGGTGTAGCACCTACAGCCACTATGGACCAGACGTTAGCCACATCCTCTGCAGCTTTTGGGGTTCCCTCAGTGAGCTGAGGTGAGCCACTGTTGTTGGTTCTGGGAGATGGAAAAGGGAAGGCTTCCCTATTTTGTCAGAATGTTGTAACCATCCCTAGGGAAGCTGCTCCTGCCATTAATAACCATGTTGGCCCCATTTTCCTGTCAAAAACATATATCTATTCCTCCTCCAATTTCCTTAGGAGTAGTTTACTGGCTCTGGTTTAATTCATGCCATTGATCCTGCTGGTTAAAGAAAGTGGGATACTGCTTTTCCTGAAGAGATTTAAGATTCTGAACCTGGACATGAAAATGAAGGGACTAATTCAGGGTTTTCTCCTCCGATTTCTGATTCAGACTCAGAGGTGAGGTCAGTTTCTGATTCTCTCTGTGGGGTTCTCTTTCTCTGAGACTATTTCCAGAATAGTTCAATGTTTTTAGTGGGAGAAAACTGAGGTTTCTCAGTCCCTCATAAAGTATTATGAACTGTTACAGAAAGAAAGTTCCAGAACCTTCACCTATTCCTCCTGGTGCATCAGTTTTGCAGGATGTATGTGTTATTGCCTGCAGTTTTCCTGATAGTCAGACAACTGACCCTAAAAAGGCAAATAGGTTGTATAAAGTTCCACACTCTTTTAAGTTTGTGTACACTCTTCCCAAACTTGACCCAGCAGTTACAGCTTTAGTAAATCCTGCTGCTGCTAAACATTTGGTTAATTCCAATCCTACTCTTTCTGATGAGGATGGAAAGATTATTGATAAATATAGGAAGAAGTGTATGCTTCTGCAACTTTGATTTTCAGGATTTTCAGTTATCAGGCTCATATGTTAAAGTTTGTTCTGACTAATTGGGAAAGTATGAGGAATGTTTTGTCTGTCTCCTCTTCCTTGTTTAGTTTCCTGGTAACACTCGATTTAAAAGATACTTATCACATTCCTATTCATCCAGACTTCAGGCATTTCATAAAGTTTTGTGTGTCTGGATCACATTATCAGATCTCTGCCTTACCCTTTGCACTATCCACTGCACCGAGAGTGCTCACAAAGGGTCTAACTCAGGGTTATAGCTCATTGAAGACTACAGGGTATCCACATTTTTCCATATTTAGATGACTTGCTTATCTTTGCAGAGTCTATTTCAAATTGTCAGGAATCTCTCACTTGGGTGAGAGATCTCTTACACAATCTAGGATTCTAAGAGAACATTCAAAACTCTTTTTTGACTTTGGAGTGTCAGCTAGACATTAGTTCAAAGAGCTTTTCTCCCACAGGAAAAAAATAAATCTACATCTAGATTTATTTCTAAGGTTTTCCACTCAGACTTTGGTCACTTCGAGGAAATACCTCAGAATTTTGGGTCTTATGGCATCTATGATTCCCATGATACTCCTGGCAAGACTGCACATGAGAAAGATATAGTGGTATTAGAAGTCTATTTGGTCACAGCAACAACATCCTTTGTCTTTTCAAATCCCAGTGCTGAGGTTTGTGAGAAGAGGAATAACTTGGTTGAGACAGCAAATATCCTTAAATTCGGGTATCCCATTCTCCCTACATGTTCCAAAGCAGTCAGTCACCACAGATGCCTCAGACTTTGCTTGGGGAGTAGTCCCAGGAAGGATAAAAGTGCAAGATGTGTGGGACACCATGGACGTATACAAGCACATAAATATAAAAGAGATGCTTGCCCTGGTCAAATCACTCAATTCTCTTGAGTCATCTTGGGTCCCTTGGACCTCTTCAAGTTGTTATAGACAGTGCAATAGTCATGGGGTACATCAACATGCAAGGAGGAATCAGGTTGTACTCTCTTTGCAGTCTAGCCATGTTAGCTTAGGATATAGCTTCACAGAACAATCTCACTCTGAAGGCATTTTACATCCTGTAACAGCAAAACTGTGTGGCAGACAAGCTAAGCAGGAAAAGGGCAGACCCTCATGAATAGAAACTAGTTCAGGATGTCTTCCAAAATTTGATCCTTATACAGAGAGTACCTCAAGTAGACCTACTTGCCTTCTCTCTGAACAGTCAGCTGGCAAGATTCTGTTCCAGGACTCCATGCAAAAATGCCTGGAAACAGTTATCTTTTCTTTTCCTTGGACAGGAATGTTCCTGTATACTACCACAGACAATGACAAGGACTTCATAGCTGCCTGATTCAAAACACTCTTCATATAATATGTCCTCTCTCTACTAGAATCTAATCCACACTCCCAACTCTCAATCCCCCACCAATATTCACAATCCCCCTTTCTTTTCTTTCCACCAAGTACCTACCTCAGCTATCAAAAATTATCTTCAGAAGCTGAAAATCACTGCACCAGCTGCTGACAAACTCCCACCCAAATACCTCAAATTAGCTGTAGATGTCCTGGCGGATCTAGGACTATTGAATGAAAGTTCAATAGTCCGAATCCACAATCATTGAACACACTTTAACGAAAGCGCTTTCACCGAAAAAGCACTTTCGTTAAAGTGTGTTAAAAAAAACAAAAAAAACCCCAATAAATCTACTTTTATGCAGGGGGGGGGGCACACCCCCCTACTTTAATATTCCCACTCCGAGATCACACTACAGTGAGGAAAAGGGAATATTCCCTTATCCGCACCATAGTACGATCTCCGCAACAGGCATACTTACATGAAAGTGCTTCTTCGGTGAAAAGCACTTTCATGTAAGTATGCCCGGCCGATAGTGATTTGGTGATGTTGTCGTTCGGGGATCAGTACAGATCTCGTCCTGGCATACCCCACCTCAATACTCATAAATAGATCTAGCACAGAAAACTATGTACCCATTATCTGGAAAACAGCACATATTATACCACTTCACAAAGGTGGACTTGCCACAGACTTCTCCAGCTACCGCCCCACTGCACTTCTCTCTCTTCTGTCAAAGATCTTACAAAAACACATACACTGCCAACTCCTAAAACATCTCATAAACAGCAAACTACTCTCCCCCATGCAGCATGGCTTTTGAACATACCACAGCACAACAACAGCTCTGCTTATAAATACCACAGATACAATGGTAATCTAATAGCCTCCTTATTCCTGGATCTGTCAGAAGAGTTTGACACAGTATCCCACCAACTCCTAAACAATTAACTATCATCCCTATCACTATCTCATTCAGCTCTTACTTGTTTCTGTAGCTCTCTCTCCAACAGACAACAGGCCATAAAATAGAATCAGGAATTATCCCCTTTCCTCCCTGTTTCAATCGCTGTACCACAGTGGTCAATTCTAGGAGCAGTACTTTTCAATATTTTAAAAAGTAACCTGAAAAAAGCCAGCAAATCTGCCACCTTAGTACAGTATGTTGACAATGTCAAGATCTCATTCAAGAACCACTGCACCCTTTAATATTGCCTCAACACCACCATAGAAACTGTAACAAATACCAAACTACTAGGAGTCGTAATAGACAGTAACCTAAAATTTGACCTGTGTATCACACAGACCATCAAGGAAACTCACCCAAACTAGGCTTCCTTTACTGAATCAAATCCTACCTCACAGACTCCTCAAGAAAATCCTCAACATCATCCTACCTGTTCTCCTCCAGTCTCTATGCATCACCCAAATTAACCAACATTCAAACCACCATACTAAATAAATATGAGCATGCTTTAACAAAATAGCCAAGGTTGCCCCCTAATGCATCATACCATAGATATCACTGCTTGACACTAAAGAAGATCAACTACCTAGAACTACCTAATCACATCACATTCACTCATCTTCAAATTGCCCACAAAATAACACACAAACCACATGCATGCCCTTCTCTACAAAACATTCTCAAGCAGTACTCCCCACCATGTTGCCTTAGCTTAGGTAATCAGAGCCTACTAATAACTTCCAAATCCTGTAATGCATCTGGAGGCTGGCTATACACATCCTATGTCACCAGACAGTGGAACTTCCTGCCTATCCCACTAAAACAGGACAGTTGTGCATCTAGCTTTAAGCACATTCTAAAACAGCACCTAAACTCATCATGGCTCTGTTCTTCTTCACACCCTGACTAACTTTTTCTCTGTCAGACTATTACCCAACCCCTAACTCTCCAGGTCTCCTTTCTTATTCTGTAAATAAAGTAAATAAAGCCTATCTACAGTCATAACTGTAGCCTATCTACATTCATAACTATGTACTGCTCTTCATCACTCCTATGTAAATGAATTGTGTATATTGCTGCATATATAAGTGCTACCTATTTGTTATTGTATGACACTCATACAAAAATCAAATTGTATTAACCTCTGTCTTGATTGTATTACCCATCACATGATTCTAAAACCCCATTTCTACTGTTGAGAAACTGAAATTCTATTTCTTCTGTAAATGTTTTTGTAATTTTTGTAACTTCATTGGAGCTTATCGCCCCGGGCCTCCACTGAAAATGGACTTGTGTACCCAGTTGGACCATCCCGGTAAACAAAAGGCAATCAGTATATAAATAAGTACATTTCCACCATTTCCACTGATATTCAGAGTATTTCTGCAGATTCAGAAAGCATCTCCCAAGATCATTGTGGTAACTCCCTTCTAGACTAGGCAACTTTGGTTCTCCCTTCTTCTGGAAATGGCCAGTGGCAATTACCACAAGCATCCTCACAGACTGTATCTACTCATACAAGAACAGGAATGTTTGATACACCCCAATCCCAGTCCATGTTATATGACTGCCTGGATGACAGGGTCTTAATTCCTTTAGGCACCTGTTTACTGAGGATACGCAGCAGGAATTAATGGAGACAAGAAAGCCTGCTACTAGAAAATTATATATTAGTAAATGGAAAAGATTTTCAAGTTGGAAGATGGAGCCATCAACATAACCAGACCCATTCAGGGATAGTTGTTCTCTGGTTTTACAATGTTTGAGTGAGTTACTATCCTGTGACCTTCCTTACTTCTTCATCAAGGTTAATTTGTCTGCCATTTCAGCATGTCTGGCCATGGATCCTCCTCTTTTAATGCATCTTAATGTCAAAATGTTTTTAAAAAAGGTTTTGCATAAGAGGCCTCCATCCAACAAAACAGGTGGCTCCACCCCAGGATCTTAATTTTGTGTTAGAAATACTAACACTCACTCCATTTGAATCAGCTAACCTGGCTGAGGTTCTTAACATGGAAAAGACTCTTGAACTGATCAGTGCTATTTCAAAACTTTTTTTTAAACACATTTATTGAATTATGACTTGTGACATAGACACATTTACATTTATATAAAAGCAATCAAACCATGTTAATAAGTTCACATTTACGGGTCTATATTATATTCTCGAAAGCTGACAGTATCGAAGCTGACATTGTTGACATGAGAATAGTGAAAGCGCACATCGACGGTGTAAACGGAAATCTCCGTAAGGGGAGATTTCCATTTATTGCAATGTAGTGCAGTCTCGGAGTTGGTATATTTAAGTAGCGGGGGGTGTGGGGGGTGCAGGGGTGCTTGCCCCCCCTGCTTAAACCTGTTAGGGTACCTTTTTTTTTTTTTTTTGTTGTTTTTATAAGTTCGATGTTTGAAGGCATTGACCAAATGGTGTTCAATGTTTTCAGCCATCGATCTTATAATATAGACCCCACATTTACAAACATTATACATCACATATCACATATATTTTTCTGTATAGTGTAATCAGTCCAGCATTACATAAATTGTTCACTTCCTGCCTTATGTTAATCCTCATTTCTCCTCCGAAACAATTTTTCTGCGTGTATTGTTCCCACAATTTCCATATTTCTATTTAATTCACTCATATCCTTTTCTAAAGATCTCACTTCCTGTTCTTTTATCTCTGTTGCAATATTCACTACTTCAAGTATAGTTGACTTAGATTTTGATTTCCATTTTCTAGTAATTGTTTTTTTGGAAGCCACCAGAATTAAACTTAACAAGTCCTTACTACGTCTAGCCAATTCAGATCTTTTTTTCCCAGCTCAAAAATTATTTCATTAGTTACACTCATTTATTAGACCAGTAGTCCTGATGGAGGAATCCTGTAGGGAATTTTTAAAGTCTGCCAACTCATAACACTCCAAAAACATACACTGTCAGGTACCTCTTTGTTCCCCATTACATCTCTAACATTTCCCATTTACCTGTCAAAAAATTCTTTGGAGTCTGCTTGGGGTATAAAAGTAAGTTTGGAAACACCTCTAAAAAAAAATCCTAAACCTTCTAGACTTTTTTGCAAATTTGGGAATCAAACATATGTCCTCCCATTGTTTCTTTGTGAATGGTTTATTTAATTTCTCTTCCTAATCTTTCTTAACTTTGGTTCAGTCTCTCTCTGTTACTTTATCCCATTACATATCTTGTACATTTGAACTTCTTATTCTTTCTTTTACGTCTTCTATTCATTACACACCTTTGTTATATTCCACAGGATCTTCATAGGTATTTCTCCAAAATGTATCCATTTCTTCTTCTTTTTCTATTTCTTTGACTTCTCCATTGCTAATCCTCATTTCTACTTTTCCTCTCTGTTTTTTTTTGGTATTGTAAATTTTTCCATGGCCGGATGCCTTTGCCTGTATTTCTCTTCAAATATCTTTAGTGCTGCTCTTTTTGTATTGATTAGTTTTGATTTCTCATTTGCACAAATATTGCACTATATTAAATCTTTTTCTTTCCCATGTTCATATTATTTCTTCAGATGTCTCCTGTTCCTCCTGTTTCTCCTTACTTTGAGGAGTCATTGCTCCATCATGCTGTGTTATAACCTGTGTTAGACTTTCTATACTAAATCCTTCCCTTCGAAGGTATTCCATAACTTCAGCTTCTATTTATTTAACTTCTACTTTACTAATCTTCTGTTCTATATTCCCTCTTTGTGATCTTATTTTTTATTTTGACATTTTCCATCTCTGGATGCCTTTGCCTGTATATCCCTTTGAATATCTTTGGGGCTGCCTTTTTTGTGCTGATTTATTTGTCTTTCTCATTTGCATAAGTATTGTACCATCTTTCCCATGTCCCTATTTCTTTTTTATACCTTTCAAAAGTCTCTGGATTTTGTTCTTTATATTTTTGCACTTCCTCACTCGCTTCTTTTTCCAAGCAGCCCAAGGTTTCTTGGTCTATATAATTTTTTTTCATAAATCTGTTGTATTAATGAACATAGATTTTTTATTTGAAGATTCTGACAGTTTTTCCTGCAGAAGTATTTTTCTTTCCTCAAAATTTTCTCTTAATCGTTTTGTATATCATCTGTCTGGAAATTCTGGGTTTCTAGCATAGTAGTAACGATACATAATTTCTTTCTTATCCTCAATATTCCACTCTATCATCTTTATGTAGTTTTTTGGCCTATCAGTTTTTGTGTTTTTTGTGGACTTCGCCTTCCTGCTACAACAGGGGGGACCATTCTCCCCTGAGTCTGGCCTAGCCCCATTGTAGGAATGTTTCCATGTCTTGAGGATTCTACACTGTCATTTTTTTCAGTACTGGCACCAGTGCGCCTATCAAGATTGGGCACTTTTTTTATCCTGGGTTTTGTGCACCCAGCTATCTTTTTTATTTTTTAGCCAACTTCTGTCCATGATATATGCTATATAAAATGCAGTTTGTATATCAGTGCTGTCTTGGTGAAATTTTGGAAGAAACGGGGTCCAGTGCATGAAGGCACTCACCAAGACTTGAGGATGAATTCAGTTCCAGCAATACTCCTCTCCTTTGCTTGCTGAATGATCATCTGTCCCTTTTTTTAATTTCTCCAAATCTTGTGGGTTTCTCATACCATGACAGGAATGGACCCCATTTCTAAGTCAAAGTACATTTTAAATTCATGGAATCAGTACTGTTTCAATCTTTGATGTCAGCCAAAAGTGCTCTTCGCAGCACCTGCAATGTGCCCAGCAATGACTTCCTTCTGCAATTCGTACAGGGTTACATGTATTGGTCACATATCTAAATGTGACTGTAGATTATTTTTATAAGACCAATTGCTCCTACTACTATTGGAACTGTCCGAGTGTCTTTCTTCCACATTGCTCACATTTCTGCCTGCAAATCTTGATATTTTATGACTTTGTGTCTCTCTGTATGCAAGTAGTCACTGAGTGTAGCAATTTCAGTGATCAATGCTACTTTTGTCTTCTTTTCATGGACCACTGCATCTGGTTTTCTCGCATCTATCTTTTGAACTGTTGGTAATGGGTGATCCCACGTGATGTAGACATCATCATTTTCTGTGAAGATTTGTGACTCATGTTTCCACTGTTTTTCAGCCACTTCAATACCATAATGTTTGCACAATCCCCAGTGCAACAGTCTTGCCACATTATTATGCCTATCAATATGCATTCCTTCTGCCATTAGTATGTTACAATCAGCAACAAGGTCTGTGTCTGTTTCCAATTCTGTTTTATAAAACCTACATTTGTCTGTTTCTCCCACATGTTCATTGGACTTTGTACACCAATGTGTACCTAGCCCATTATCTTGGGCCACCAATATTAACCTTTCATCTATTGGTTTGAATTTGCCTCTCCTTAACCATTCCTGCATTTGATCCAGATCAACATGAGGTTCTTCCAGAAGTTTTCTATACTTGCAGCTATATTTATGCATTTTGCACATTTCTTGTCTTCTCACCTGATCCTTCACCTTATATTCTTTCTTTTGTTTTTTTTTTTTTTGGCAAATTCAGTTGCTGTCTGATTTTTATCTACTTCTGGTTTGATTTCCATTCCTGCTTGATGCCAGTATGCTTCTGCTAGACAGAGCAGAGAAGTCATCTTAGATTTATTCTCATGTTTCAAAACTATTACTATGTTAGGGTCTTGTGAAGTCAGTAGATGTGTGCAGTTCCATGATTGCAGATCTGTACATGTAATCAGTTTCAAGGAGGGTGTTGGCAATTCTTTAACAGTATGCTTATTAAAGCTTTTGCATGCATCTTACTTATCTCAGACACCTTATGGTTATTAAAGCATTGCTACTTAAAAAACACAGCCATACCTCCTTCAGAACAGGGAACATATAATCTTAGTATGGACTGATTTTTATAAATTATTTGGTGAGCTTAAAGCATCCTTCTTGTTTTCCTGTCTAATCTATCTAACACGTTTTGGGGCCAGTCAGTTACTCCAAAACTGTAAGTTAGGACAAGAAGAGCAAATTGGATTATAGCTTGAATTTTGTTCCTAAATGTCAACTCTGTTTTCAGTATTTAAAGTCTTCTAAAATATTTCTTACTAAGTGTTGTTCGCATTTGTTCTTGTTTTATTGTTGATCTTTCATCAATTCCCAAATATTTATATACTCCCTCTTGTTCAGGTTCTTTTATATCACATTCCTGTCCCAAACTGATGTTTTCTTGATGCTGCAGTTTTCCTGGTTTAAAGGTTGCTTTTGAACATTTATCAAGACCAAATTACATTCTTATATCATCTGAAAAAGTTTTGACAAGTTGCAGTTGTGCTTTCAGTTCCTCATCTGATGAGCTATACAGTTTTAAATCATCAACAAAGAGAAGATGAGAAGTCTTTACACTTTGTTTTCTAGCAGCCAAATTATAGCCACTGCTAAGCTGTTAAGTAGACAGCTTAATGGGTTAAGGGCAAGACATCTTAGCAGTAGTGACAGAGAGTCACCTTGGAATATCCCCCTTTGAATTTTTATCCCTGGAATAATACTTTGTCCTGTATCATGGTTTAATTGCAAAGTGGTCTGCCACTGTTTTGGTCACTGTAATGTAGTCGATCAGTGTAGGGTGTATCTTATACATTTTTAAGCACTCTTTTATTCAGGAATGTGGAATACTATCAAATGTTTTTTTGAAGTCACTCCATGCCATACTTTTCTTCTCCTTTTTACAGTTCTCCACTATGACTTTAACAACTAATGCTCCGTTGTTCCATATGATTTTCTTTTATTGCCCTTTTGTCTATTGCCATAATTGTGTTTTCTTCTAAATGACTATAAACTCTCTCCCTTCTGTATGACTGCTTTTATTCTCCTTAAGGATATGCATCCACAATCCCACTCTTTCCTTATTTCTTGAATTTCTGCCCTGCTTTATCATCATCCCTTTCTACTTGGAATTGTAAGTTTTCTGCTTGTGTTTTGTATACGAGCCTTAACTGTGTAGCTCTAATTAAATCAGGTAATTTCAAACCTCTCAGTTCTATTGGATGAGTCAGCTTATCCCACTTGACTCTTGCCCTCTCCTCCTCCCAGATAAAATCTGTCAGCTCTTTATTAATTACTACCCACAGCTTCTCCTTTGGATGACAAAAATATGCCTGATCTGTGTATTAAACAAAAGGGAATAAAAACATTTTTACTGCTTTTATCTTGCTATTCATATCCATAGGCAAGAGCTTCCAGTCTTCAGTTTTTGCATTATATTTTGTTTAATCTCTTCTCACATATCCTTAGCTTCCATAACTTTGTCCTTTTTAACCCATATTCCTAGTTACTTAATTTTTTGCATGTCTCCGTACATATTGGCATTGTTGAACCAATTCATTTATTGGGACATACTGTACAGCTACAGCCTTTATTTTATCTTCATTAATTTTCTGTCCTGAAAAAAACCCTGAACTGTCTCAAAAATTTTCCACATCACTGAAATGGCATTTTCTGGTTTCATCAGGTACAAAATAATGTTGTCTGCAAATAAAGCCAACTTTTCTTGAATACTATACCAATTATATCCTTGAACTCCCAAGTTCCTTATTTTCTTTGCTAATGCTGGAGAAAATAGGGGGAGTGAGGACAACCCTGCCTATTTCCTCTGTTCAGATACAACTTATCAGAGAGAAACTCTCCCACTTTGACTTTTGCCTCCGATCTCTGATATATCCTCCTAATTAACCTTATTTTTATCAGAAAATGCAAATGTTTCCATTGTCAGTCCTTTCTATTCAGTAAGACCAACCAACAGCAGTATTCTTATATTCTCCTTCCCTCTAGATCATTGTTCTGTTAGTATTGTCAAATGTTTGTCTCCCTTCCACAAAACCAGGTTGATCCACGTCTATCAATTTTTTATCCATATCTGTCAATTTTTGCCACACCTTTGCCATTCTTTTAACCAGTATAGATGTAAAGACTTTATAATCATGGTTTAAAATTAAAATGGGCCTATATGAAGCTGGATCTGATGGACTTTACTGTATTTAGGTGTTACAGCTACCACATCTTTTTCCAGGATGTTGGTGTTTCCCCATCTTTTAAACTACTGTTAAACAAAACCTTCCAGATTTTTATCACTTTCTTCCATCTTAGCATCCAAACTTCTACCAGAATACCATGTATTCCTGGAGACTTTCTTGCAGATTGGTTATACCTCACTGTTTTTATCTCACCTTCTGTCTTAAATGTTAATTGTTGAGCCTCATCTGCCACTAAACTTGGCATATGTCAGGCTTCCATAAATATTTCCATTTGTGCTTTTTCTTTTTCCCCATTACCCTGCTTTATACAAATTTTCATAAACTTTCCAAAATATCTCTTAATACCATCTGGTTATTGTTCTTGTTATAGGCTCCCTGCATTTGAAAACAACCCTTTCTACTTTCTGTTGCCTAAGTTGTTGTGCCAAAAGGTTTGTGCTCTGGAGTTCTTATTAAAAACTTGCTTAACCGCAGTTTTTCTAAATTCATGCATGTTATTCAAGTGCTCCCTTATTTTCTCTTTAGCAGTCTACAGCTGTGCCTGTTCTTGTTCTGTGAGATTCCCCTTATTCTGTAATGCTTTTACTTTTGTCAGTCCCTCTAGATAATTCTTGTTACTTCTTAACCATATCCCATTTTCTTCTCTTTCTACCCTATTTTTAAGCTACACTTTCATTTTATCCCACTCACTAGTGGTAACATTTGGAGTATAAGTCCCAAATAATTTCCACTACCCATTCTGTAAATTCCTCTGTTTTTAACAGGTAGGTGTGGAAGTATCAGTTTCTCATTTTCACTTTATTTCCCTGCATTTTTGTCTTAGTACTTTTGGCACATCATTTCAAATAGTTATTGGATGTGTGACAAAGCTCTCAATTAAATGCATGTTCCTGTAAAGTATAATTTTCGTGTATCTAGCCCAGTTATTGAACCATGGAAAATAATATGTAAATTCTCTCTGAGTTCCTACTACTGAATTCATGTCTTCTATGCCAAATATTTTTATAAATTTCTTCAGAAATCTATACTGTTTTGTTATATTTTCCCTTCTGGGCCACCAGATCTTCATTATTGAAAACAAAATTCTAGTCCCAACCTATAAATAATATTCCTTGCTAAAAGCTGATTATTTCTCCCCCAAATTTCTTAAGCTCCATAATAGCAGTTTTAGGTTGAATATAAATACATGCAAGCAGAATCCTCATCCCTTGCCAGGAGCCACTTGCTACCACAAATCTGTCATTATTACCTTTTTTCCCCTGTTCTATTACTGTTGGAGCTCCTCTAGCAATTAATATAAGTGCTCCTCTTTTCTTTTGTCTATGATATTCTGCTGTATGTCCATCGTAAAATATTTTCTTTATCAAATGCACATGCTCAGTTCTTTCCAAGTGTGTCTCCTTTAGCATTGATATCTGCAATCTGCATTTCTTATTATAATTGAATATTCTTTCCTTTTTGTCTATACCTGTGAGACCATTCACATTCCAAGATAATATGGAAAGTGTTGCCATTATGATAAGAAGCCATTACTTTTGCCTATTATATATGACAACTTTTTTTAAATGTCTGCTTTCAGCTTTTGTAATACATGTACCTACTAATATTTGGCAGGTTAATCCTTTATACAGTTTTTTTTCTTATCAACATTTTACAAGACATTTTATTTTAATGAAAACCCACAAAAAAACAAACAAAAAAAAAAAACAACAAGCACACCACCATAACCTATTAACTTATTACAAAAACACAAAACTATGTACATCTTCAAATAATGAACACTCCTTATAGGAACAATTGTCCCAAATAGAGATAAACACAAGCTTTAACTAATCTACAATTGAGGTTATCCATGCTGAGATGCATGGTACTGTTTGTGCTTCTATTTACACTAAAAATTGTCTGTTTTATCTTTATTCCCTTCCCAGATGTGAAAATACAAGCTGCATGCTTCCAGAAAGCATTGACTTTTAGCCTTTAAAAAAACAGTGATTTGACTTTTTTATTGCCCAAGAATCAGCTTGTCTCCATGGAAACATAAGAGAAAAATGTAGCCCTCACACGCAGGCTTCTAAAGACAAGTAGAAATATTTTTTGCTGAAGGAAAAGTTTTCATTATATTTAGTGTTGTCTTGTTTACTTGTTTCTACCTAAAACTTGTTATTAGATTAAGCCAAGGGTCTTATTCTGTTCCTTCTAATTTCTCTGGTACAGTAGAAAATGTCAGATTTTCTCTACATGCTCTGTTTTCTAATTCTGCCACTTTTTTGAAACACCTCTTCTTGAGTAGTCACATAGTCAGCCAGACTTTTCTTCATTTTGATCTCTGATTTTTGCAGTTTTATCAGCTCATCTGAATATCTGTTTGAAGCTTCTTTCATCATTCCACCCTCTTGTTATTTGAGTTGATATACTCCTTCAGTGTTTCATTTATTTTACTCAGCTCTGAGAACATTTGAATTATTTTTTCATTTGGCATACTGGAAGCCATGACTTGCATCAAAGCTGGAGATTGAACTGATTTTTGCTAACAGTTGATTCTTTCCAGTCGGTGTTTTATATTCATCTTTTCTCGATGATTTTCTTTCAGGCTCTCTTAGTGTCTTCTTTGCTGGCATCCAGGCAGTGTACTTAATAGCCAATATCAGGATTTACTAAATGCACCAGAATTTCTGGCCTTGTCTTTCATTTTCTTTTTTCACACTGTGAGAGCTGAAGTTAAGCTGTTGATCAGTGTGCAGCCATCTTGAAAAGTCACACTATTTCAAAATTTGTTAACATTTTTGAGAACAGTTTTTATTTTATCAAAAATTTTCATTTCCTAAAGAATAAAGAGAGCTCAGTCTATTTTCTTTAAACTCAAAGAAGTATTTGACATAAGCTGTGCAAAAAATGGGAAAAGGGGTTGAGGATGGATGGATGGATCGATAGCTTTTTGGTTGGGGTTGCTACTTATCCATTTTTTTCTGGACTACCTGGAAATCAAACAAATTGTCCAGTACTTCATAAGACACTGTCTTATGAAATACTGGACACACTCTGGTATTCTGTTTAAAAAAAAACAGATGGACTATTGGAGTTTATTAAATTGACAGAGTCGCTTCGTTTTATTTAAGAAAGGTATCGCAATTGCAAGGCAAACCAGGAAAAGAAGACATTCCTCCTGCCCCTGACATGCGTATGATGTCAAAAAATGGGCGGAAAGTAGGTGGGGAAAGGTGAAGATGTGGGCAGGGTTATGAGACGTGCGAGGGGTGTGGCTTTGGTCTAGTTTTGACTCCAACAAAAGGCGGCAACCCTACTTTTGGTATAAATGGCTACCATATAGTCTCTATATTTTATGGAGCTATCTATTAGAAAATTCTACTTGTATGCTTTCAGATTGGAACCTTACTGCAGGGGGTCTTCAGAAAGATATCAGTGAAATATTGTGCTGCCACAACAAGGGTAATTCACTAAAGGTCCAGGTTTGTGGAGTTTAGAACATTCCTGAAGTGTTTAAGGCACAATTAGTTCAGTACATTTGCAGGTGGCGGAGATGAAATTCCCTGAGTATCAATTTCTTGAAGCACAACAATAATTGCTGTTTTCCATAGAGAATCACTGGCAGTGCTCTGATAATGATTCTTTTGTCTTGGGAGATCTCTCCCTTCCATGAGTTACCATGACAGTGTGATTGGTATATGTAAGTTTGGAGGATGCAGTGGGAATTGACCCCTACAATAAACATTTTAAGCAATTTAACATTTACTTTTTTATATTTCGGGCATTACTGTTCAGTGGTTTGCTTCCTTGGCACTCTTTTTCAAGTTTCCATTGTAGAACCATTTTTTCTTGTTTGGTAAGTAAGATCACCTTTTTCTTATGGATCCTGCTATATCACCAAAATATAAAAGCCAGAAGATGGTCACTGAGTGGGTAAGCCATCACACCAGTAACACTAATACTGCCAGGTACTGATGGAAAGATCTAAAGTGAAGTATAAACAGAGACTTTATCAGTTCTTTTACTGAAAGAAATATGTGGTGCTTGACCAAAAATATATAACAATCGATAACTTTACTCCTCATTTGGTAGCTCCCACTCACTGTTCAGATCACCTAGTATGATGAGCACAAATTCACATGGGAAGTAAGCCTCTACATGAGTTTATTTAGGGGTGTCTTGGGTGAATGTACAACAGAAAGTATACAGGCCTTATTAATTTTAATCTGAATAAGAATGTACTTCTTGTGTATACAGACTGGGATTTGCAAATTAGGTAAGGATCAAGTGAAGCTTTATATTTCGTATCAGATTACAGATATCATACCTGACGGAGCCTTTTCTTATTCTGGAGTGTCTTGCATATGTCATGTTTTTTAGATACAGCCATAGTGTCAATAAATTATAGGTTGAAGGGAAATATGTATACAATTTGGCATGGGGGATATGCATGGTACAGATATTACTGCACACCCAGGGGTTAGAAGGCTGAAGGGTGAGTGTCTAACAACCCCTGGATATGTGGTAATAGTTGTACCATGCCTCATTGTACTTATAAATTAGGAATCTATAATTTTTTTGCAGTATGAATTTTATGTTTACTAGTTTATGTATAGTGATTATTTGATTTCCCAGGTCCTGTTGTCTTCTCCAGATCTTGCTGCAGCTATTGAGTCAATACATCTCCCTGTGTAGCTCAAGTGAGCTTAAGTGATTATGACAGTGTTTTTAGATAGCTAAGTGCTTATTTTTTTTCTGTTAGCTACTGTTTAACAGTTGCTTTCAGAATGACATATTTAGATCGCTTCTTGAGTGTCTTTGTTTGCTTTTCTTTATCTTAAATCTTCTGCCTTTGTATATCATCTTCCATCCCCTTCCCTATCCAGTCAGCTCTTGGGACTTTGGCCACTTCCTTTATTTCTAAGTTCTTCCTTCTCTTTTAATTAAAATAGTGGTTAAACAATATGGTATATTGCAGTTGTTGGTTTCAGTTGCTTACAAAAGAAGTTGTGAAGCAAGAATATAAAAAATGTAAGTCATGCAGCCACAAGATTCTGCTGCATGACCCATGCAGATTTTTTAGTGTGTTTAGATGGATCACATTTAACAAGTGACAAATCTCCAGTGCCAGAACATTGGCTGAACTTAAGAATAAGATTGTGAAAGACCTTCTCCCTACAGACTTAGTGCCGACCATGTCTTCCTTGGTACCAACACTAGACAAGGACAGGGAGAAAAAGAAGGAAAAAAAGGATGAAGGTGAAACAATATTAAAGAAGCTAGCTTCTGTAAACGTTTCTAAATGATCTTTTCCAGCAGTATCTAGTGTAGTTGCAATTACCATCAGTCCTCCTTGTTTAAGCCAAGAATCTTCACTGTTTGCAGACCCCCCCAAAGATATTTAGGCAGTTTCTCATCTGAGAAAGAACTTTCGTAGTTGGTTTTTTCAAGGCCATCCTCAGTATCCTCTCAGATTTGATGTGGTAGGGTTTTACTGCTGGTACTGTTGCTGCTCATCTCATATAGCTTGGAAATATAGTTTTTGTGTATGCAGAGCTGGCCATCATGTGAGAAGGACATTCGTAGGAGGGACAGAATAACTACAGAAAAAGAAGAAATAATCTACAGTGAAAATAGACGCATAATCTTTTTCATTCTAAAAGAATGTTAATGAAGCAACACTAAAACAAGTAGCCATGTACCCAAAGCACTCTCTCAGGAACCCTCCAACAAAAAGCATTTTTCTTTCTTTTATTGTTTGCTTATTTAATTAGCACAAATACAGCTAAGAAAAGAAGACATTTATAAATTACCCCTAAGTTTGAAAAACATCACTCGTTGTGATTCCTTATCTTGGCCCATTCCTCATAAAATTTGTATTTTTGGCAAATCAGTCTGCACTGCAGTCACAGAATAGTGGTAAACATTTGACTTCCTGTCTTCACATCCTTCAGGATATGCATGTTAAACCAAAACTACAAGCACCAATATTTAAAATCCAGCTCTTTTACCTTTTGTCCCTTATTTTTGTGCTTTGTGCTTGATTCTTGCTAAAGGTTGTGTTGAGAGGTGTATGAGTGTGCATGTGGGTATACATTTTATTGTTATATATATGTGTGTGTGTGTGTGTGTGTGTGTGTGTGTGTGTGTGTGTGTGTGTGTGTGTGTGTGTGTGTGTGTGTACAGCTATGGGCATTATTGAGATGGTTGAAGATTGCAATCATGGCACTGAAAAAAGCCATCAAAGATCAGCTGATTAAACATTGCCAGTTTTGTTTTGGTGCGATACCACAAACAATGGGGAAAGGGAAGTTTGCGCTTACTATACTGTAGACAGATTTCAGAGTTAGTATATATAATTTATCAGAATGTGAATTTTCAATCAGCTGTTCCAGTGTTATTTTAATTTTTTCTGTTCAATGATTGCACCATTTGACAACCTCCATGACACCTATATATAGAGCTATAATATATCTTGGGAATAGATTGGACTGGGGGCTACACCTCTACTTGTAGTGTTTTACTTTAGTGTACTATAGTTTTAGATTTACCTCCTGGTTCAAATAATGTCTGGCAGATTATTTCTAATGTGTATGTGTGTGTGTGTGTATGCACATGTGCGCACGTGCACATAAATGTAATTTGGCTCCTAGTTTAGAGTAGCTGCATTCTGTTAATATGGTGACTATTTTTACTTCTTGTTGCTTACTTTCTGTCTCTTTCTACAGTGCTTCATTTTCTCTTTGTAGAATTTATGTTTTCAATTTCCCTGATAGATTATGTTATATCCTATTAACTGTCTTTTATTGTTTCTGATTAGGAAATGTACTTAAATTTGTGGTTTTATTGTACTTATCAATTTTATTTTGTGACACAGTCTTGATTCCTGTTTGTTCCATATCTTCTTTGCAGATTTAGTAATATTTTGAATTGGGGGTATGTACTGTTGGTATGTGGTAGTGCTTTTATTGACTTATTGGTTTGTATTTTGTTTTGGAATATGTCTGTGTTTGAAAGTTTTTCTCTGCTAAATGACTTTTCAAGATGGTGATAGTTTGCTGATGTTTGATGTCTGTGAAGGATTAGGGCTCTGAATGTGAAGTCTAGCTTACCCCACACTAACTTTTTCTTGTGAATGGCAATTTTACTGGTAAGTATTCCTTGTCCATGTCTAAAATGAGATATGGAAACCTTAGACTTAACATATGTATTCCCCCATTCATACTTACTTCTGCTGTTCTGAAGATCATAACTCACAATACTCAGAATTTCAACAAGTATACAGTATGTGCATGGATATATATATGTATATATATATATATATATATATATATATATATATATATAGATATATATATGTGTATATATATATATATATATATATATATATATATATATATATATATATATATATATATATATATATATATATATATTGTTTGTCTGACTTTTCAGCTTTTATGAGAACCTCTTGCTGTGAGGTAACAACGCTACTGCTCTACCACTGCGGCTTATATATACATATGGATGGCGCAGAGGTGGTAGTGTCGTCTCACAGAAAGAGGTTCTCTGTTTTGATTCTCAGCTGGGGTGCCTTCTATGTGGAGTCTGCATGTCCTCGTTGCATTTGTGTGGGTTTCCTGTGGGTGCTCCAATTTCCTCCCATGTTACAAAGATATGCGTCTGGAGCATTTCTCCCCAGGCCTGCGCTGAAAATTAGTTTTGTTCCAAGTCAGACTTTCCTGGTAAACAAATGTTTAATATATATATATATATATATATATATATATATATATATATATATATATATATACACACATATACATATACATATTAATATACATACATATATGTATAAATGCGCACATATATACCCAGAGAAGGAGAGTAAGAAAGAGAGAGAGAGAATTTGTTGTGATCATGGGATCTGATTTTTTATTTGTTTTGTACTAAAGTTGTACAGCTTATATCCTAAGTTATGAGAGCTCTTTAAATATACATGTGGGACCCACCATGTAGTAAATATAACTTGCTGTACGGATAATACCCAATTTCATGTCCACACAACTTTTAGTTAATATATAATATATTGAGTTAAATAGCATATTTATTGTACAAATGTTTCAGTTTTAGTTTTGACTTTATATAAGTGATACGGCAGTAAATGTGAATCTAGCTCTAACTACAAAGCTGATATGGGTTCTTAGAAACTGATGTTACTGGTAAAGAATGACAGTTAAATTTCTACTTGAAAATTTTTTATTAAAAAATTTTAAAGACAAACCAAAATTATAATTTTTCTGATCACACTGGTAGAGTGGTGATAAAATGTCATGCATTTTATCTAGGATGTATGTGTTTATCGCAGTACTGTATCTATCATGCATACATAGAATATGTGGTGTCCAATGATTAGATATTATTTTTGTTTGTGCTGAGGGAGGGTGTTACTGTAGGTTATGCTAATAAACTCTAGGAGTCCAGACCAGAAACTGCACTCACTGGAAGCAGTCCTTACCCTGGAAGATGATGACATTTGTGCAGTCACTGAGACCTGGTTTAAGGCTACTGAGAGCATCCCAGCTACACTAGGTTACATTTCCTTCCACACATTCAGACCACAAACTGAAGGCATAAGAACTAAAAGAGGTGGTGTATAAATTTCCATTAAAAATAAATATACCTCTGGAGTGGTTAAACAGCAAGATTCCCTTGAATTACTTCAGGTGCAATTGACTGTAGTTAAGACTCCTCTTCGGGTCATTGTTTGCTTATTTAATTAGCACAAATACAGCTAAGAAAAGAAGACATTTATAAATTACCCCTAAGTTTGCAAAACATCACTCGTTGTGATTCCTTATCTTGGCCCATTCCTCATAAAATTTGTATTTTTTGGCAAATCAGTCTGCACTGCAGTCACAGAATAGTGGTAAACATTTGACTTCCTGTCTTCACATCCTTCAGGATATGCATGTTAAACCAAAACTACAAGCACCAATATTTAAAATCCAGCTCTTTTACCTTTTGTCCCTTATTTTTTGTGCTTTGTGCTTGATTCTTGCGCTAAAAGGTTGTGTTGAGAGGTGTATGAGTGTGCATGTGGGTATATATTTTATTGTTATATATATATATGTGTGTGTGTGTGTGTGTGTGTGTGTGTGTGTGTGTGTGTGTGTGTGTGTGTGTGTGTACAGCTATGGGCATTATTGAGATGGTTGAAGATTGCAATCATGGCACTGAAAAAAGCCATCAAAGATCAGCTAATTAAACATTGCCAGTTTTGTTTTGGTGCGATGCCACAAACAATGGGGAAAGGGAAGTTTGCGCTTTCTATACTGTAGACAGATTTCAGAGTTAGTATATATAATTTAGCAGAATGTGAATTTTCAATCAGCTGTTCCAGTGTTATTTTAATTTTTTCTGTTCAATGATTGCACCATTTGACAACCTCCATGACACCAATATATAGAGCTATAATATATCTTGGGAATAGATTGGACTGGGGGCTACACCTCTACTTGTAGTGTTTTACTTTAGTGTACTATAGTTTTAGATTTACCTCCTGGTTCAAATAATGTCTGGCAGATTATTTCTAATGTGTATGTGTGTGTGTGTGTATGCACATGTGCGACGCACATAAATGTAATTTGGCTCCTAGTTTAGAGTAGCTGCATTCTGTTAATATGGTGACTATTTTTACTTCTTGTTGCTTACTTTCTGTCTCTTTCTACAGTGCTTCATTTTCTCTTTGTAGAATTTATGTTTTCAATTTCCCTGATAGATTATGTTATATCCTATTAACTGTCTTTTATTGTTTCTGATTAGGAAATGTACTTAAATTTGTGGTTTTATTGTACTTATCAATTTTATTTTGTGACACAGTCTTGATTCCTGTTTGTTCCATATCTTCTTTGCAGATTTAGTAATATTTTGAATTGGGGGTATGTACTGTTGGTATGTGGTAGTGCTTTTATTGACTTATTGGTTTGTATTTTGTTTTGGAATATGTCTGTGTTTGAAAGTTTTTCTCTGCTAAATGACTTTTCAAGATGGTGATAGTTTGCTGATGTTTGATGTCTGTGAAGGATTAGGGCTCTGAATGTGAAGTCTAGCTTACCCCACATTAACTTTTTCTTGTGAATGGCAATTTTGCTGGTAAGTATTCCTTGTCCATGTCTAAAATGAGATATGGAAACCTTAGACTTAACATATGTATTCCCCCATTCATACTTACTTCTGCTGTTCTGAAGATCATAACTCACAATACTCAGAATTTCAACAAGTATACAGTATGTGCATGGATATATATATATATGTATATATATATATATATATATATATATATATATATATATATATATATATATATATATATATATATATATATATATATATATATATATATATATATATATATATATATATATATATATATATATATATATATATATATATATATGTATGTATATATATATATATATATATATATATATATATATATATTGTTTGTCTGACTTTTCAGCTTTTATGAGAACCTCTTGCTGTGAGGTAACAGCGCTACCGCTCTACCACTGTGGCTTATATATACATATGGATGGCGCAGAGGTGGTAGTGTCGTCTCACAGCAAGAGGTTCTCTGTTTTGATTCTCAGCTGGGGTGCCTTCTGTGTGGAGTCTGCATGTCCTCCCTGCATTTGTGTGGGTTTCCTGTGGGTGCTCCAATTTCCTCCCATGTTACAAAGATATGCGTCTGGAGCATTTCTCCCCAGGCCTGCGCTGCAAATTAGTTTTGTTCCAAGTCAGACTTTCCTGGTAAACAAATGTTTAATATATATATATATATATATATATATATATATATATATATATATATATATATATACATATTAATATACATACATACATATATGTATAAATGTGCACATATATACCCAGAGAAGGAGAGTAAGAAAGAGAGAGAGAGAATTTGTTGTGATCATGGGATCTGATTTTTTTGATTTGTTTTTGTACTAAAGTTGTACAGCTTATATCCTAAGTTATGAGAGCTCTTTAAATATACATGTGGGACCCACCCATGTAGTAAATATAACTTGCTGTACGGATAATACCCAATTTCATGTCCACACAACTTTTAGTTAATATATAATATATTGAGTTAAATAGCATATTTATTGTACAAATGTTTCAGTTTTAGTTTTGACTTTATATAAGTGATACGGCAGTAAATGTGAATCTAGCTCTAACTACAAAGCTGATATGGGTTCTTAGAAACTGATGTTACTGGTAAAGAATGACAGTTAAATTTCTACTTGAAAATTTTTTATTAAAAAATTTTAAAGACAAACCAAAATTATAATTTTTCTGATCACACTGGTAGAGTGGTGATAAAATGCCATGCATTTTATCTAGGATGTATGTGTTTATCGCAGTACTGTATCTATCATGCATACATAGAATATGTGGTGTCCAATGATTAGATATTATTTTTGTTTGTGCTGAGGGAGGGTGTTACTGTAGGTTATGCTAATAAACTCTAGGAGTCCAGACCAGAAACTGCACTCACTGGAAGCAGTCCTTACCCTGGAAGATGATGACATTTGTGCAGTCACTGAGACCTGGTTTAAGGCTACTGAAAGCATCCCAGCTACACTAGGTTACATTTCCTTCCACACATTCAGACCACAAACTGAAGGCATGAGAACTAAAAGAGGTGGTGTATCAATTTCCATTAAAAATAAATATACCTCTGGAGTGGTTAAACAGCAAGATTCCCTTGAATTACTTCAGGTGCAGTTGACTGTAGTTAAGACTCCTCTTCGGGTCATTGTCATCTATAGGACCCCCTCCATGAATCAGGACATCCACTTAGCCTATTTGGATCTACGTGAGTCAGTCAAGATACAACCAAACACCCGGATTTTGGTTGACATAGACTGGATAAATTATATGTGTTCTAATTCACTTGCCCAAAGCTTCCTGGACTTCGTTAACTCCAATGCCCTGGATCAGCTGGTTGATGCACCCACAAGTGGCTCAAACATCCTGGACCTGGTGCTCACCAACATGTGAGACCGCTGTACCACCCCCAATGTGTAGCCATCCCTGGTGAAATCTGACTACAAATCATTCTCACTAGAAGTAACTGTAACACAAGAAGACCCCTCCTCATGGCAACAACTAAACTTAAAAAACTCCTCCAAGGCCAATTACAGCTTCTTATGTGACAGTATAAATAGCTTCATAGCCCCTCTCCCTACTGATGGAGCAGACACTTATACTGAGTTATACACCAGTGCTTTATACAAGCACCTGTACAATTCTATTGACTCTGCTGTACCTGATGGAACCAAAGCAAGATCTTCAAGGAAAAACAAATCTGCTTGGTGCACAACTGCCATTAATAGGCTATACAACAGGAGACAAACCTGCTGGCTGACAGGTTCAGTGAAGACTTCACTCCCCTGTCCACACCACATATACCCCAAAGCATCACAAATACCTGTCCCCTGCCTAGTATCTCCAAGGAACAGGTTTTAAATGATTTCTCCAAGGCCACAAACACAGCCTTTATGGGACCAAACAACATCTTGGACTTGTTCTACATGGGTTAAAACAGGAATTAGCATCACCAGTGAGCACGCTTTTCAGTCACAGACTAAGCACTGGCAGTGGAACTTCCCAGTGGAATGAAAAACAGCTACCGTCATCCCTAGGCACAAAGGGGGTGCATCCACGGACCCCGGGAACTATAGACCCATTAGCCTGACCAGCCTTATGTGCAAGGCCATGGAACAAGTCATCACGGACCTTATTAGTAAAGATATGGAAATCTCCAAATTTTTGACCCCATCCAATTTAGCTTTGTCAAGGGGAGGCTAATAGGTTCCTTGAGTTCATAAACTCAAATGCTATGGAACATCTAGTCACCATTCCCACAAGAGGAGAAAATATACTATACCTGATCATCACAAACATGGGGACAAAATGCTCCACACCGGAAGTATATCCCTCATTGGTGAGATCAGACCATAAATTAATCTCATTGGAGATCCACATCCCGCCCCCACCCCCAGCAAAAAAGACCACAGTGAAGAACTTCTCAAAAGCAAAATTCACACTTCTTAAGACTGGAGTGGTATCCTTCAAGGCCCCCGAGCCAGTGGAAACCACAACCCACGCTGCTGAAACCCTTACAAATGCCTTCTATGAGCACCTCCAGGAATGTATGGATCAAGCAATCCCTAATAAAATCAAGACCTTTTCCACCAAAGGCAGGCGCCCGGTCTGGTGGACTCCAGCCATAAACAAACTCTACAACAAGAGGAGAAAGCTACTACATGACAGAGTAAAATCCCTAAATGGGAAGGCATCTCTGATCAATACTAGCAAAAAACTACGATCACTCATAAAATCATCCAAGGCCAACTTTGAGAGGAAAATCGCTAATGACACAAAAGACAATCATAAAGCCTTCTTTAGCTATGTTAGAAACCTGGGTGGAAACTCCCAGATATGCTCAGAATTAGTCCAAAATGATAAAAAAATCACTGAACCCACAGCCATTGCCAACATACTGGCAGACAGGTTCAGTGCAAATTTCCCCTCCCTCCCCCCCAAAAGGAGAAATATCTATCCCACCAGAGTCTAGCCTCCCAAACATCTCAGATGCCCAGGTGAGAGCTGCTCTCTCTAAAGCAAAAACACAGCATCAATGGGACCGGACGGTGTCCCCGGCTGTGTGCTACACGAACTCAATGAGGAACTAAACCCACACATAAGGCTGCTGTTTAATCTTAGCCTTACTACAGGATACGTACCCAAAGAATGGCGTACGGCAACTGTGGTCCCACTCCACAAAGGCGGTGCTTCTACAGACCCTGGAAATTACCGCCCCATAAGCTTGACGAGCCTGGTCTGCAAAGCTATGGAGAGGATCATAATGGAACTCATAAATAAAGACATTGGGGACCTACAGACACTGGATCCTACCCAATTTGGCTTTGTCAAGGGCAGATCCTGCCTCTTGAACTTGGTCGACTTTTTCGAAACAGTCACTAAGGCCATTGATGAGGGTAAGGCAGTTCACACAGCCTACCTTGACCTAGCAAAAGCATTTGACACAATACCCCACTCGGGCATCATAGAAAAGCTCACCAGATTAGATGTAAACCCATATGTCACAAGATGGGTTGCAAACTGGCTCAAGGACAGAACACACAGGGTTAGAGTTGCTGGTGCCATGTCAGACTCTAAGCCGGTCACGCAGCGATGTCCCACAGGGCTCAGTCCTGGGCCCCTCTTGTTCGGCATTTATTTTTCTGAAGTGCAGGCAAACATAGGGGATTGTGGCTGACAAAATTTGCAGATGACTGCAAACTGGGCACCATAATTGACACTCCATCAGACACAGGCATCCTCCAGAAAGGTCTCATAGAAATGGATAACTGGTGCCAGAGCCATGGCCTTAAGCTAAATGCCAAAAATGTATAGTCATACCCTTTGGGAAAAACAAGGTAACCCCTAATTACCACATAGGTGGTAATCCATTAAACACGAAGAAGTTATCAGGGACCTGGGGACCCAAGTTGACAGTAACCTCTCTTTTGACACTCACATTGCCAAAGTGGTTAGGAAGACCTTCTACATTGCCCACCTGATCATGAAGGGATTCACATCCAGATCAGGAGAGGTCATTGTCACCCTGTACTCTTCACTTATCAGACCAATGATTGAGTACAACGCCCCATTCGGAATGTACCTTACCCGACACCTGCAGCAGTTGGAAAGACCCCAAAAGTTCCTCACCAAAAGGATAAAGGGGCTCAAACATATGTCATACGATGCCCGACTGAAGAAACTCCAGCTCTATTCAGTTGCATACCGTCTGCTCAGAGGTGATCTGTGCCTGACATACAAGGCCATGTCCAACCCGGAATTAATGGACATGCTCCACCTCAAAATCCAAATCCACCAGAGCCACGAGAGCAAGAGACTTAAACCTCAACACGAATATAAATAGGATGTGCTGGAGGGACAGATTCATCACCCAGAGACTCCCTACACTATGGAACAGAATCCCAGTCCATGTGAGGCAGAGCCCCTCACTGACTCTGTTCAAGAAAATCTTGACGAGTGGATGGGAGATTGTAGGTTTACCCCGGGAATCATCTCTGTATCACTGCTGGACAGAGGCACAGCAAACTAATGGGTATAGTATTCTCATCCTAAGGGGTGGTGAAAGCCACACACACTCTGGCTAGGCTTATAAATGCCCTAGGGCAGATAGCCTAGTATGAACCTATGAACCTATGAGATCATGCCTTTTAACCTTAGTGGACTTTTTTGAGACAGTCACCAAAGCCCTAGATGAGGCAAATCAGTGCATACAGCCTACCTAGATTTAGCCAAGGCCTTTGACACAATCCCCCACTCAGGCATCATTGATGAACTCATCCAGCTGGGTTCTAGCCATATATTATCAGGTGGATTGCAAACTGGCTCAGTGATAGAACCTATACAGTCAAATTAGGGGACTCAACCTCCTCCAACAGACCCATAACCAGTGGTGTCCCACAGAGATCAGTTCTTGGACCCCTACTTTTCAGAATCTACTTCTCTGAAGTACAGGCTAAAACTAAAGGACTGTGGCTGACAAAGTTTGCTGATGACAGCAAACTAGGAGCGATCACTGAAAACCCCTAACAATGTCAAAATCCTGCAAGAAGGTGCAGACTAATGACTGGTGTTAAAGTCATGGTTTTAAACTTAATCGAAAAAATGCGTTATCATCCCCTTTGGCAAGGGTGATGTTCCTGCAAACTACCACATCAATAGCAGTACTCTAAGCATGCAGTTAGTCGTGAGAGATCTGGGCACACAGGTTGACAGCAACCTTAACTTCAATCACTTTATCTCCACAGTGATTAGAAGGGCATTTTATATTGCTCATGTCATAAGTAAGGGCATTGCCTCTAGAATAATAGAGGTTATAAACCTCTGTACTCTTCCCTCATCATGCAAGTAATAGAGTACAACACTTCCTTTGGTATGTTCCTTTCCAAACACCTGCAGCAATTGGAGAGACCCCAAAGGTTCCTTATGAAGAAAATTCAGCATCTTCAAGATCTGTCTTATGTGGACAGACTGAAATCATTGTCACTTTACTCTGTGTAATACAGACTGCTCAGAGGTGACCCGTGCCTTACATATAGAGCAATCTCTGACCCAGCTTTGATGGAAATGCTGCAGATTCACAAGTCAAATGGTACATGGGTCACTTACTCAAAGGACCTTAACCTGGTATGTGACATCAACAAAACTTGCTAGAGAGACAGATTTGTCTCACAGAGGTTGCCCCACCTTTTAACAAGCTTCCTATTCATATTAAACAAAGCCCCACATTGGCCCTATTTAAGTGCAGTTTGGACAATTGGATGGGTAACTGCCAATTCACCCCAGGGGCTCCACCTGTGTCCCTCTTGGACAGGGGCAATAAGTGCTGATTTTAGTGTCTGCTTGAACCAGACACACTTGGGAACACAGGTTGAACTTGGCTAGGCTTGTAAGGGCCCTGGGGCCGTTAGCCTAGTAACCTCCTATGATCCTATGAAATTAAGTCATGACCAAGTTAAGAGCAAAATACATGTATACAACCTCTTGAAGTACAAAAACTCCTTTCCTCCTCTTCTTCTCCATGTTAACCAGCATGGTGTGTCCATCAGCAGTTCCAGAGATGTACCTCCAGAGGCTGTGCATGTGGATCCAGTGGTATGCCATGTGGAAAGCATATGTCCCACAGAGATGTGCTTGTACCTATAGTGCCCCCTGCAGAGTCTGTAATGGGGTGCCTATGGTGATTCTTGGAAACAGTGGCTGTGGGATGCTCCTCCACAGAGTTAGTCTACAGTTCTTCAGTGGTGACATTTTGGTTTCTTTACAGCTTTGTGCACTGCCATGTCACTCACTGTCCCACTGAATTCTGCTTAGGTGTTCTTACATGGGCTTGATTCTGTTTATCATTTCTACATTTGTCACATCTGAGGGGGGTCTATATTATAAAACCGAAAACCCATTTGAGTGAATACCACAACAGCAACACATATAGCCCAAACCACAAATACGCTGAACCCCCTAAACCGCAAAATTAAAAATCTAAAATAGTCAGTTGGCCAACCCCACCACGTGCTACATACTACGTACCCAAACATAATAAATAAAACACATACATACACTAACCAAACCCTACTTCTAACCCTACACTAAACCTTACATACATTACCTATCTATGCACTTACCTTAACCCGCACCCTAACCCTAAGGTCCATAACTATCGCACACTTACCCTACAGACATATACCCAAACAAAACACACACATACACTTAAAAAAACCCTACTTCTAACCCTACACAAAACCTTACATACATTACCTATCTATGGACTTACCTTAACCCGCAACCTAACCAAAAGTTCCGTAACTATCGCCCACTTACCTTACAGAGCTATACTGCAGACGGGCCAACCATGACAATTCGACATTTCGAGTTTCACAGTTTTGGGCATTCGCTGTTACCGTAGTTCGCGGAATATGTGTCGCTCTTTTCTGATTCGCTTAAACGGATCTTTGGGCTTCTAATATTTTGTTAATCTGTCCTTTTCTCATTTATTGCTAAGTGTCTTCATATTTTTTTACTGCTGTGTAATTTGTTTGAATATTTTATCTAGTTAACAGTTGGAATCCATTCTTTATTTCTTTCTTTTTCCCTTTAAGTGCTTTTAGTAGTTTTGTAGTTCTGGTCCTATTCTTAGAGCATTATTTGTGAGTTTTTGCAGTAAATATAAGTATTTTTCCTCACTTGTGTGGGCATTGTTAGTGATACTCTTATGGTATTTCTGATATTTGTGGTGTGCATTCTGATGTATAATTTTTGGTGTTAATTTTTGTTTGATTATGACATATTCTGTTTGCCAGTGATAAGTTATTTTGTATCTTTATTAATGCTATTTGGCTTCCCTGTGGAAATGGGCCAGTGGTTGGCATATTTGGTAAGGAAATACAGTGTGCTTTAATGATGGCTATAAAAATCAGGGGGCCCGTGGCATTCAGCAGAGGTACATGGAGTTCACTGTCTTGCTCTGACCTACAGGTTTGCAGAAAGTTTTGAGTAAAAACTCATGCAGGTGTTAAAAATAATTGTGTCTGCTGGGGGACTAAGAAAGATAATGAGCACTTGTGCTATAAAATAGACCGAATTTAGCTGCAGTTTGTATTTATCTTAGCATTTTATACCTTAGAATCAGCTTAATATGATGTTTCTTGGTGTTCAACGTGTGTTTGTGCATTGTTTCAGAAACTGAGCCCTATTTAGTAAGCTTATGTGAGGTCTGAGTAGTACATAGCTAATTAATATAACCATTCCCGGTGTGATAGATAATTTCTTTTTTTCTTTTCTATGTGTTTTAAGTACTTGAATTCTGCATTATGTTTTGTGAATAATTATTTTTTCCATTAATTCTATTTATACTTAGGATGAATGAATTTAAAAGTGAGAGAGTAATTTGAATGGCAACTTCAAAGCACTGTGTTTTTCCTAATAAATGAAGATTTGTCATTGTGCATGCCTTAATTGTTTGTATTATGCAGCTTCTATTAAACGTTTTACAGTGCAGTTACCATTCAGTGTGCTAGTTCAATTTTATCTCCTGGTTTATTATTTAAATTATGTACTTGGATTGGTAGCTCATTACATAACATCAGAACTTTTCTTCACACTCATATGCTTTCATGAGAAAAGACATCCGATCTGGAACAGAATAATCAGGATCTTGTGGACTGTTAGCCTATAAGGCACAGATGTGTCTTGTACCTGTGTGTGTGTATGTACACACACACGCACACGCACACACACACACACACACACACACACACACACACACACACACACACAATATATATTAGCATTCAGGTTTAACAAATCTGTCTTTGTCAATATTAAGTTCTGCAGTTGACTGAATCTTATTTAATCAAATGCTATAGATGAAAAAAAGAGGTGATGGTTGTTGGAATATAGCAGTGTAAGTGAATGGATGTGTTGCATTCACTTTCTCTGCTAAATTGTGGATCAGTGGTGTGTTTTCTATGAAATTGGCAGATAATGGGGGTAAGGGCATTTGTCCTTTACCCCCTCTGCTGTGTGATGTTGGAGTTGGTATATTTAATCATTGGGTTGTGGAGGACATAGTTCCCCCTCCACTTGTGTGTGTATGGGGTGCTTTACCCTTGTTAAAATACATCTTTTTGGGTATTTTAAGCTTAGCAGATAATGCAATGTTACTAGGAGCCCTACAGAATGGTACCAGAAGTGGCACTGGCTGTCCACAGTTCAGCAGTTGTGATTGACGAGTCAGGCATCAGGTAGGCCAGACTTCTCATCATCTTTTGATAGTTTCATCCTCCAGTGCACCTTTATCATTAAGTTAAATGCTCAGTATGATGCTCTGCTACTATTTACATATATATATATATATATATATATATATATATATATATGTATAAAAATAGATAGCTATACTTACATGTGTGTGTTTGTATATGTGTCTATACATACGCAGGTATATATAAATGTGTGTATATGTATAATTGCTTTCATTGAACCCATTGGTTTAGATGTGTTTCTTGATTGAATCTTGTTCCTTGACACCGATGATTCAATGTAGATGCTGTATATATATATATATATATATATATATATATATATATATATATGGATATTTATACATGTATGTATGTATGTAATGGAAAACAACTACCAGCTCTCAAAAATTTCCTAATAATGGCATAATTTGGACCCTATGAAGCCAAAGACAGACCAGTTTCATTAAACATCTTTCATTAAACATCTTCCTCATTGTCATTTTACCAATACAAAATCTATAAAAGCAAATATGTCATGAAATTTGGAACAATGCATTTAAAATGAAACAGGTCATTAAAAATTGATGGTATATTTTAAAAAATGTAATTCATTTTTTGAGACGGTAGCACCATCTATATATTATTTTGTTTACAGAAAGGGCAAAATAATAGGTCAAACTTTACCTTGGTATAGAACAGTTTTGATCATAACTAACAAGTTTTTGCATCATTCCTATAGACCCTAGGGTGTCCTTCCTACATGGAAATTGTTTCCATTGTGTACGAGTCTGTAATATTATATATTTTATACCTGTTAATATGACCAAATATTTTGATATCAGATATTTCATTAATTGCACTAGTTCATGGATAATCTACATTGTATTATGTAGTTGCAGTGCTTTTTATAGGAGTCAGACCTTGAGACCATAGAAGCAAACTATATCTCTACACATCAGCTATATCAATTGCAACAGGGAATGTAGTATACATCAGGGTGCTATTTTTACATTTATAAGTATTGAAAAACACATTTTGGATGATTTATATTCTAGTGAATGGCATGATCTACTAAATAACAAGGAGCAAATGTGGATAGCCTCTTTAGGAGACTTCTACCTTAATGGGATGAATGAAGCGTTTTGATTAATTTAATAATTTACTTGCATTGTTTTCTTTGTAGCCTTGCATTTTTTATAGGTTCATAGGTTTATAGGTGTGTACTAGGCTAGCAACCACAAGGGCTTTTTTATGTCTAGCCATACATCCTAAATCTCTGACCAGTTCAGGTACCCTTGATAAGTGTAAGCAGGGGCTTGGGAGGTGAAACATTTACAAGCAGAGGCCTGGGGGATGAAGCATTTACAGGTTGTCTATATCCATTAGAGACGTAGGTGCCAAACCAGGGATGACTTTCCTGTTCCTGATCCAGTTGTCCAAGTTGTACTTGAACTGGGTTAGGGAGGAACTCTGCTTCACATGAATGGGGAGCCTGTTCCAGAGAAGGGGTAGTCTCTGGGATATATACCTGTCTCTCCAGTATGTCCTATTTATATCACAGACAAGGTTTAAGTCTTTGGAATGGATAATTCTGGTGCAGTATGTTTTGTGGATATGCAGGAGGTCCATCAGAGTGGGGTCTGACAATGCCTTGTATGCCAGGCATAGATCTCCCCTCTACAGTCTGCAGAAGGCAGAATACAGGGACAGAGCCTTGTAACAGACTGCATAGGATATGTTACTTATGCCCTGTATTCTTTTAGTGAGGATCCTCTGTGGATGTTCCAATTGTTGGATATGCCTGGTTAGGTACATAGCAAATGGGGCATTGTACTCAAGTGATACACTGGAACAATGACTTCTTTGGACCTAAATGCAATACCTTTGTTTATAAGTAGCACAACCTACAATGATTTCCTCACTACCGTAGACACGTGATGGTCAAAGGCTAGATTACTGTCTATGTGTGTCCCAAAGTCCCAGACTACTGGATCAACACTCAGGGGTGTGTTCTCAATATATTTTCCAGTGGTAGATGATGTCCTGAAGGATACTATTATGCATTTCTTGGCATTTAGCTTTAGTTTATGGCTCTGGCACCAGTTGTTTGCCTGTGTCAACCCTTCCTGGAGAACATTTGTGTCAGTGGCAATTTAGTGACAGCTCCTAATTTGCAATCAACTGCAAATTTAGTTAGCCAGAGGCCATTGATGTTGTCCTTGACCTCAGAGAACTAAATGTCAAAAAGGGGTGGTCCCAGGACCGATCCCTGATGGACTTAATTTGTGACTGTACTCTTTGTAGAGGTGGACTCCTCAATTCTGACTTCCTGGGTCTTGTCTGCAAGCCACCTGGCTATCCACTGGGTTATATAAGGGTTTGTACCTAACTGCTTTGTCAACAATGCCCGGCCTGCCTTGGCCAGATCAAGGTGGGCATTGTGAACCATTTTGCCCTCATCTATTGCTTTGGTGACCTTCTCAATTAAGTCTACAAGATTGAGTAGGCATGACCTGCCCTTGATAAAACCAAATTGGGTTGGGTCCCATGTCTGCAGGTTTCCTATGGGATTATTGATCATTTCCATGATAATACTTTCCATGGCTTTCTATATGAGATGAGTGAGAATTATGGGTCTGTAGTTTCCATGGTCTGGAGAGGGTTGACTGTTGCTGTTCTCCATTCCTGAGACATGAAGCCTTTTTGGGGGCTACAGTTAAATATCAATTCCAGAGGCCCTGATAGATCATGTTTCATGTTATTTAGAAGGCATCTTGGGTTATTGTCTGGACCCACTGATGCAGTGTTCTTGGCCTTCGAGAGAGTATTAAAGACCTGTTCCCTAGTGATAGCAGAGGGAGTTATATTTGATGGTATTTCCTGTGGGAAGGTTGATGGGGAGAGAGAGGTAAAGTTGGAGCTGAATTTGTCAGCCAGTGGGTTTGCTATATCTTCTGGCTCAGTAGAGGTGGCTCCATTTACAATGAGCTCTGCACACAATTGTGTATTGCTTTTGAGGTTGCAGACATAGTTAAAGAATGCCTTATGGTTGCCCTTTGCCTGGGAGGCCAAATTCACATTAAATTTGATTTTGTTAGACTTTATTTGTGCTCTGAGTTGTTTGTTTAGTTTAATGAGAGTGTTTTATCTTGCTGGGTGCTGTACCTACTAATTTTGCCATGACTTTTTTCCTTCTGTTATACAGCCTATTGATGATGTGATTCCACCAGGGTGGCTTGTTTTTTGAGTTAGTTCTATACTTCATTCTGGTGTGTACAGCTGCCACTATGTAGCTATTCACATGCTTGTATAGGGTTTCTGTGAACAGGTCAGCACAGGCTGCAGTGTTCTCAGGGTTTTGGGGGGCTTGAAATTTTGCCAGGTTATCACTTAACAGTAGGAAGTTAACCTTAGAGAAGTGCTTGAATATTCCAGGATTTGCTGGGATTAATTGTTTTAATTTTTACTTCAAATGCGACAATTTCTGTGGTCTGATCTTACCAAAGAAGACATTACATTAGGGGTTGACAGCACTCTCCCATATTAGTGAGGACCAGATCCAGTATGGTTGCATCCCTTGTTGGTGTATTGACAATCTGGTACAGAATCCAAGAATCTCTCTGTGTCTGTATGTTTGGAGTCATTTAGGATTCTCAATTAATGGGATAATTAAAGTCAACCATAAATATAGTATTGGGTTGGATGGTGAGTGTTTCCTATAAGTTTAAATACATGGTATGGGTTTCCTGGGTCATAGAGGGAGACCTCTAGCTTGCAAGGAAGTGGTATTGGATTTTGCCTATGGTGATTTGAACATGGAGAAGCTCAAGTGCATTGTCCTGTTTGACCAGCCTTGAGGTATATTTATTTTTTATGTAAATTGAGACACCTCCACCTTTAGACCCTGTCTGTGTAGCAGCTGGTCTAAATGTGTGGAAGGCATTATAACATTGCACTGTCGGTGTGCTCTCAGCAGCTTTAAATCATGTCTCAGTCACTATCAGATGTCAGCATTCTCTAGGGTGAAGAGAGCTTCTTGGGAGTGGAGTTTTTTGTTTAGTCTCCTAGCACTAAACAGTAACACATTTAGATTTTTTTGGTTTTGATTTGCTGTGTTGGAAGTACTTGCAGTTTGGCATTGCCTAAAAAAGGCACTATGAGGGAGGACAATGTTTTAGGTAATATTCAAATGCCTAGAGAGAGGGGAGAGGTGCAGACCATACCTGGCAAAGCAACATGTTCTGTTGATCATCTCCTTCCATGCTGACAAATATTGCACCCCCTTTGAATGACATCAGAAATTAAGCCAGTTATTAAAGTCATTCATCTTTTGTTCATATTGTGGCATCATCCTTGGAGAAGGGAAATTGCTGCTCAGCCAGGGATATGTATTCCAAGAGCTCCATGATGACTTTCTTCATACAGTCGAGGGAGGTATGTCTCAGGTCATTTATACCCACATGGACTATGACTGCTCCTTGAGGTCTTACTCACCCTAACTATATATACTAACTCCACAATTGCACTACAGTGGGGAACAGGGCATATACCTGTTTAGATGAAATGAGCTTCAGTCAAATTAGTTTTCAGTGAAGTGAGCTTTCAGTGAATTGTGCTCAGGCAATTCATTTTCAATGAAGTCAGGCTTTGACGAAATTAATTTCTGTGAAATGTGTTTTCTATCAAACAAAGTAGACCCATATATATATATATATATATATATATATGGGTCTACTTCATAAGATCAACAGACCATTTGATCGACATTCATTTGGTCGACAGCTCAATTGGTCGACAACCAGTATTCAAGGCACTTAACAGGGATTTGCCTCCCTCCCCAATATTGTGCAACCCTGGAGTTGATATATATAGTTAGGGGGTGGGGGGCACAGCCCCCCACCTATTTTCGTTTAAAATGTGTAGTTTTTCTAGTATTTTCATGCTTTTAAATGAAAATAGGTGGGGGGCTTTGCCCCCCCCCACACCCACCAATGTGGGGGCTGTGCTCCCCACACCTCCCCTAACTATATATATCAACTCCAGGGTCACACAACATCGGGGAGGGGAAAAATCCCTGTTAAGTGCCTTGAATACTGGTTGTCGACCAAATGAGCTGTCGACCACATGAATGTCGATCAAATGGTCTGTCGATCTTCTGAAGTAGACCCATATATATATATATATATATATATATATATATATATATATATATATATATAAACACAGACAAACATTAAAACACATCCAAATATATATCTATATCTATCTATCTATATATATATATATATATATATATATATATATATATATATATATATATATATACATACATCTATCTATATATATGTGTGTGTGTATGTGGTTGTAGCCCTTACCCTCCTGTTGTGCGATCTTAGAATTGGTATATATAATTACCAGGGTGTATGGGGGCTTTTTTGAATTTGCCCCCCCCCCCCCACTATACAGTTTTACAAAAAAAATGTATTTTATGTTACAATATACAAAGCAATATAAGTAGTCATCATTCCACTTGTAAAGACCTGAATAATGGATGTTTCTTTTCTGTGATAGCTATTATGGCTTGTAATATCTGAGAACACTGGAAAATATGAAGGTCTCTCCAAACACCATTATATTGGGTGACTTCAACTACCCAAACATAGACTGGGAGCATTACTCTAGCTCCAGCACCCTAGCCCAAAGGTTCCTAGAATTTATAAACTCAAATGCTATGGAACAACTTGTTACCACTCCCACAAGAGGGGAAAACATACTGGACCTGATCATCACCAACATGGGGACTCTATGCTCCAGACCAGAAGTGTATCCCTCACTGGTAAGATCAAACCATAAACTAATCTCACTGGATATTCATATCCCGATCACACCCCCTGCCCAGAAAACCACAGTGAAAAACTTCTCTAAAGCAAATTTCACACTCCTCAAAACTGAGGTGGAATCCTTCAAAGCCCCCGGGCCTGTGGAAAATACGGCCCAGACTGCAGAATCCTTTATAAACGCATTCTATGAACACCTTCAGGAATGCATCCAAATAAAACCAAGACCCAATCCTCCAAAGGCAGACGTCCTGTCTGGTGGACCTCAGCCATAAACAAACTATACAATAGAAGGAGGAAGCTACTAAATGATAGAGCAAAATCCCAAAAAGGGAAGGCATCACTGATCAGTATTAGCAAAAAACTACTGGCACACATAAAATTGTCTAAGGCCAACTTCGAGAGAAAAATTGCACAGGACACTAAGGATAATCACAAGGCTTTCTTTAGTTATGTTAGGAACCTGGGTGGTAATTCCCAGATATGCTCAGAATTAGTCCAAAATGACAAAAAATACACCAAACCCACAGACATTGCCAACATCCTAGCTGACAGGTTCAGCGCAAACTCCCCCTCCCCACCAAAAGGGCAAATATTTATCCCAGCAGAGTGCTGCCCCGCTGACATCCCAGATGCTCAGGTAAGAGCCGCCCACTCCAAAGCAAAAAACACAGCATCAATGGGACCAGACAGTGTCCCGGGCTGCATCCTACATGAACTCCAAGAAGAGCTAAACCCAAACATAAAACTACTGTTCAATCTCAGCCTTACTACAGGATATGTACCTCAACAGATCCTGGAAACTATCGCCCCATAAGCCTGACTAGCTTGGTCTGCAAAGCTATGGAAGGGATCATCATGGACCTCATAAATAAAGATATTGGGGACCTACAAACACTGGATCCTACCCAGTTCGGCTTTGTTAAGGGCAGGTCCTGCCTCTTAAACCTGGTTGATTTCTTTGAAACAGTCACCAAGGCCATTGACGAGGGGAAGGTGGTCCACACAGCCTACCTGGACCTCGCAAAAGCCTTCGATACAATACCCCACTCAGGCATTATAGATAAGCTTACCAGCTTAAATATAAACCCCTATGTCACTAGATGGATTGCAAATTGGCTCAAGGACAGAACCCACATGGTTAGAATTGCTGGAGCCATGTCAGACTCCAAACCAGTTACAAGTGGTGTCCCACAAGGCTCAGTCCTGGGACCTCTCTTGTTCGGTATATATTTCTCGGAGGTACAGGCCAACATGGAAGGACTGTGGCTGACCAAGTTCGCAGATGACTGCAAACTGGGTGCCATAATCGACTCTCCAGCCAACACAAGCATCCTCCAAAAGGGCCTCATAGAAACAGACAACTGGTGCCAGAGCCATGGCCTCAAGCTAAATGCCAAAAAGTGTATAGTCATCCCCTTTGGCAAAAACAAAGTGCCCACAAATTACCACATAGGTGGTAATCCATTAAATACAGAAGAAGTAATTAGGGACCTGGGGACCCAAGTTGATAGCAATCTCTCATTTGACAACCACGTGGCCAAAGTGGTTAGAAAAACATTTTATATAGCCCACCTAATCATGAAGGTATTCACATCTAGATCAGGGGACGTCATCGTGCCTCTTTACTCATCCCTCATCAGGCCCATAATTGAGTACAATGCCCCTTTTGGGATGTACCTTACCAGACACCTGCAGCAACTGAAAACACCCCAAAAGTACCTCACCAAGAGGATCAAAGGGCTCAAACAGATACCATATGCTGCCTGGTTAAAGAAACTCCAGCTATACTCAGTGGCATACCGCCTGTTCAGAGGCGATCTGTGCCTGACGTATAAAGCCATGTCCAACCCGGAATTAATGGACATGCTGCACCTCAGAAAATCTAAATTTCATCAAGCTACGCGCTCGAGAGACTTGAACCTCAGCACTGAAATAAATAGGACATGCTGGAGGGACAGATTCATAACCCAGAGGCTCCCTTCACTCTGGAATAAAATCCCAGTCCAGGTTAGGCAGAGTCCCTCATTGACTCTCTTCAAGAGGAATCTTGATGAGTGGATGGGAGATCGTAGGTTTACCCCGGGTATCACTTCTGTGTCACTGTTAGACAGAGGCACAGTATACTAACCTCGAAAAAGGGCATAGCAAAATAAATTTAAAATGGGTGGCGAAAGCCAAACACATTCTGGGTAGGCTTATAAATGCCCTAGGGCAGATAGCCTAGTATGAACCTATGAACCTATATGGTTATGAATAGGTTTCTAGATTTTCTTTGTTTATTACTTAAACCATATTCTGGATTTTATACTCTTCAGCAAGTTAGCTCCTGAAAACTATTTTACTAATTTTATAAAACAGAACATTTTTTATGAAATGCTTGGTTTCCAATTTTTGCATAAGGCCATAGGTATGATAGGAGCTCTGTACAAGGTCTGTGGGTAAAAATAAAACAAAAAAGTAAATTAGAATGTCATTTAATTTTGCTTCTCCTAATCTCATTATTGATAATTTCTTGAATAAATTGGATAAAACCTAGATTTTTCCAGGTTTATCAGCTCAGGAATACTGTAAATGGAAATAAGTGACTACTATTATTGAAAACTAAAACTGGTAATTAGTAAGTTGTTACGAAAGGCCTATTGTTGATAACCAGCAAATCCTTGCCATGGGGGCTAGTACTGTTTGGCTGATATAGCTGTCTCCACATACCATGAACCATCCCCGCACTTCCTGTCTTACATTGCTGATCTCTCACTCTCCATTTCTTTATTGCCATACTAACAGTTAGTGCTAAAAATGGACCCAGGCTACATTCTTCTTCAAGGATTTGAAAAAAAATGAAAGATTTGTAGACTTTTTTGCTGCTCGATTTTCATGTACTTGAATGACTAGCTTTTCTTTTTATCTCTGCTATTTGCTAAAAATGTTGCTGTTATTTATTTATTTTTTTACTATACAAGCTCTCCTCCTCCATCCCTTAGACCTTTAGGCCTTGTGAGGTGGATGTAACATCAATGCCACCATCAAGTGTCTGTAATAAGGCAATTTCACTCCCCAACACACACCGTTCTTGTACCATCTACCTTAAAAAGTCACGACACCAACTGCTGTTCAATGCATGCAATGTATTCAGGCAATCATAAAAGATTGTGCTGTCAACTATAAAACTTTTTTATGAAGCAGTTCCTTATAGCCATGTCAGTCGTCATAGACTAGCCAGGTCTGCCGAAGCCAAGGGACACTACTACTCCTACTCACTCCATTTCTGGGTTTAACAAGTAAAAGCTATTTAAATGAGTAAAGTACCATCATCTCAGAATGGAACAGAAGAAAGTGGTCAGGAAAATTTCTGAGAGTTCAGATTTGATAAGGTATCTACTACTCTCATTGTGAAATTAACTTTTCCCTCTATAGCTACCTCCAAAGTTGTTGTAGCTGTATCCAAGCCAGGCATTCCTCAGGTCAGTTGCTCTCTGTCACTCCCAGTCATTTACTGTGGATAAATTGGCAGAAGTGATAGCTATCCTGTTGTTACAGGTGTAGTAGGACAACTTACAGACTGGCCATAAGCTGACTTTCTCCCTAGCACTGTAGTCACCTAATACCTTGTTTCCATTGCTGGTCATATTTCACCTTTCTTCCCAGAACGGGAGACATCTATCATGTTTTCCCCATTGCTTGTCATATCTCCCCTGATACTGCTCTGTGGCTGCAGGTGCTGAGGCCCCACCCTCCCATACTGACACAGCACACCCCAGCATCACTGTTTCATTCTCAGATAATGCCTTCTTTGTCTTTGCCAGCACTCATGCTAACATCCTTGCAGTATTCATCATTGATTTTTCTTGATGTACTTAATGCCAGTGATGGACTTTCTGATGAAGAATGCCTGTGTGAAACATCCTTCGAACTGACCATACCTGTGTACTTTACACCACTTTCATTAGAACTGATTTTGCCTGATGCTTGGCTCAGTTCGTGGTTTCCAACACCAGAAGATATAACCCACAATACCTAATTTCTCCAACACATCAACAGCTGGTGCTGACAATACCTATAGCTAATTTGTAGTCTGACTTCAGGATATTCAGATCTGTGAAACAAACTCCTGCACTGTAACAACAAGTAACCCAGTAAATGTTCTTGCATTTCTTATGCTACCATCCAGGTAGAAGTTCTTACTAAAGTGTCATCCTCATTGGATCAGGAGCTGTTGCACAAGGATGTCTGTAAAGGTACACAGAGTACCCCACTGATTCACTAACTGAAGACCAATATGTAAAGGAGGTCCCATTTCCTTAGTTTCCCCATAAAAGATCTGAAATTAGGCAAATATTTCCTTGTGATGCTTAAGAAAGAGGTATGGCTGACAGATTAAATGTCTACCCCACATATGAGGTTGCAGAATACCTGCAGATTCACCATGCAGTCCTCCTAGGTAGTCCTTTTTTTTGTAGATACTTTAAAGTACACTACCATTGTCCACAGTGAAATCATAAGAAAAACTGTCTGACAAAAACTGATTGGGTAATCCAGATGCAGTAACTCTGTTACCCAATAAGGAAGACATGGTATTCCATCTTTCATGGAAATGCACAATATAAATAGAGAAAATGAAAGTGGCAATTTACACAATAGACTTATGAAAGACTGGTCTGCTGTACAGCACTGCTCTTCATATTCCTAAAAGGAAGTACTAGGCCATTGACACACCTGGAAAGCACTCATTTTTGTCCTCCACTATTTCTGCATGGGCTATAAACTAATTAAAACATGTGGCATATTTCGTGGACCTACCAGGCAGCCTTAAGTTCCAAGCCACTCCATTTTAAAATGTGATCAAATGTATGATCTACATAATGTACAGTGCAGCCAGTAGTGCAGCTAGAGCAACATAATCCGTCACTGCATTCCACAGGCACACCTAACTCAAGTTGGTAGATGTCCTTGTGGGCACCGAGATGCCCGTCATGGAATCTGTCTTTATTTGTCCACTCGTATTTGGGGATGGAGTTAAAAGGCATAACATGAACGTGGAGGAATGGGGTAAGACTCTGACCACTGTGGGCATAAAGTTTTATGCATCACAGTATTCATTTAGTAGAATTCTTATGAGTAAGTGCTGCATATGATTTCATGGTGAAACACAGCATCATCAAAAACTGAATGCTAGAAGGAGTCGGCGCCTGCAAGATTAATTCCAGCTAGGTAATATACTTAGAGTTGGAGGTACCTAACACTCACCAGAAGGCCATGATCAGACTCATAATAGCAGAACTCCCAAAGACTTCCCCAACTGCTCCCCTCTGGAGGCAGTTGAAGATGACTTGTCCCTCCACCTTCCAAACTAATTAAATACTAATAAAGAAAGATGAGAAAGGGAGATCAGTATCCCTCATCCCTCGTCTGACATTACCTTCTCCACCCTTTACCAGATGTTAAAGACATGCAGGTAGGTGCGTGTGTGAATGGGTGTGCCTTCTTTGAAGGTTGGGCATTGGGCTAGCAACTCAGCACCGTAAAAATCCACTGCCAATCATTAGCAGACTGGAGTTCCACTGTGGCGACCCCTAACTGGGAAAATCCGAAAGACAAATAACAACTTCCCATCAAAATCATGCGGGAAGGAGGGAGGACTTAAATCTTCTTAGAAGAAAGACCCATCAAAAATGTCCGACCAAAACACAAAGGGCAAGGATACTGTTCTAGATTTTTTTTAATTGCTGAAAGAAAGAGGACCTCGGGCTCCTTCTGGATTTAGAAAGCTTAAACTTATGTGTCTGCAGAGAAACCTTTTTGTCATTGTGCAAATTGTACTATCTTGTCTGGCAGAAGGAGATTCTGTTTTTTTTTCTTACTTCCAAGATGTTTATATACATAAAAATTGCCATGAAGTATAGGAATCATCTGCATTTTTGATAGGAGAGAGCCAGTGTGAGATCAGGAGCCTTCCCCTGGATCCCAGTGCTATCCCCATTGTATTCACCCCATGTATGGCTGTAGTTGCAACACACCAGCCTCTAGCTGCACCAGCTGTGATGAATCTGGTTGGCAAAAGACAGTTTCTACTCAGCTTGTTCAACACCTCAGGGTTTACTGTGAATCTGGCAATGTCCATCCTGCAACCAGCCTAGTTGATTACATTGACTAGCTGCACTCTGATAACAGTTCTTTCCCAAGCTTTGCTCTCAAGAGATGGAATACATACATATGCTCCAGGCCATGGTGCTAGACACCATCCCATGACCATCTGTTTCTACTGAGAACTGTCTCAGAGCCTTAAGTCTCATGACCAATTCCATTTTTTGATTCCCCATGCCATATTTCACATGAGAATATTATACAGAATAGTCCAAGTGCAATGATCACAACACAGAAAACAGTTTTTTGACTGTCAAACTTTCCTAGTCAAGTCAACTCCAGCTAAGGTAGCAACTTAATATAACTAACTGTACATAACCAATCTCTTTCCAATCCCTATCCCTCTACCATGGTCATAATAGATACTTCTTCCCTTGGGCAGGGAAGGGACATTTAATTGAGGAGTTTATCCCCAGTACTAGGTTATCCCAAGAAGTACCTACTTATGTCATTGTGCTAGAAGTGAGAGCCATTCAGCTCAGTGCTAATGGCAAATCCTGCATGTGCCATCTCAAGGAGACAAAGTTATTCCTTCAAACAATGAGGCAGATCATCAGTAATAGGGAGCGATGCATTCACACTCAGTTTGCTGCAGAACAATACTAGTTTGGCAGATAACAATGGAGTCCCTAATACCTAGGATAGCAAGGATGGGTTTTTTTATGTGGAGCAGAGCCATAACCAGTGTGGAGTAAAGGGAGCAGCTGCCCATATGAATACTGATAGGGGCAGTAGAGTTGAAGGGTGAGGTGAGTGAGGCAAACAACCTGGCACAAAGCAATATGGGCTGCAATCAACAAATGTTGATCGGTCTTCAGTGCCATACATTACCAGCATTTATAAGCTTGTATTCAATTTGGGGGAGAATTGAAATGCTTAGCTTTCTGTGTATGGCATAAACTGCAGCAGCTCCTTACCATATTGAAGCAGTTTGCTACAGTTTAAAAAGAAAGATTTTTTTTAAATTGGAGCTACTTTAACTGTGTGTGTGTTGCATACACTGTTTACAGCTGTATGCTACATTATGGCAAGCAGTTTGCTACAGTTTGAAAGGAAGGAAATAAGTTTTTTTAAAGCTCTAAAGCATTTTAGTGCTCTTTGTAACATAAATTGTAGCAATTGCTTGCTACAAATGTTAGCAGTTAGTTAGAAGAAAGGAGAGTTTTTTTTGTTAGAACTGAAGCTCTTGGCACTCTGTGTGTTGCATAATCTATACCAATAAATGTAACAAGCAGTTGCAAGAGTTTAAAAGAAGGAAGAGTTTTTTTCTGCAGTAGAGGGCCTTTTTCTTTTGCTTCTGAACTTGCAGTTGGAGGGGGTTTAGCACCGGTGCAAATAGCATTTGCCAAGGAAGCATGAGTAAAATAACAGCATTTATTTAAGAAACTGTGGATCATATCATAGTTCTTAAATAAATATATCTAATAGCTGTAGCAAAGAGCTTAAGCAAGCTCCTTGCCACAGTTACTAACACACTAAGCTACAGTAAGTTAGTAACTGTAGCATAGCAAGAAGCTTTCGTCACTTTTCTAGTTTTGTGAAGGAGAAGTTTTTTTCCTTTTTTGGGGGGGGGTTGTGAGGGTGGCATCTGTGCATCTGTTGTGGAGACTGCCCAGAGTACCAGTTGACCTAGCAATATGACTCTTATTTGGGGAATGTCAATTAGTAACCTATTCACCTCTCTAAAAAAAAAAAAAAACTATTACAATTACTTCTTAATAAGCAAACTTAGTATGCCCTATCACAGAATTGGACAGATGATGATCTCAACATAATTTTGTTTGATGATGATAATGAATTTCATCCAGAAACCCAGAACACACAAGGCCCCATTTTTGGCACAAGCATACCTGGTTTCCACTTCACACATACACTCTATCTAATTGAGATTCTTGTACCTCTCCTGTCATGCAGGATGTCCATAGGCTCAAAGGTAAGTTCTAGGCTAATTGCCCTTGTGTGCTATTTTAAGCCTAGCCAATTTCCCTTTGTAAGAGTCAAACTCTCTATACATCTTGTCTGCGAGGTAAACACCTTAACCATTATGCCAACCTCCACCCCCTTAAAGCTTGCTGCCTTTTTCATAGCAGAGGATGCCTATCAGGCAAACTACACTTAGCTTTTTATTCACTGCAGCTGATTGCCTAGGTTCTACATTTCCATTAATACTGAACAATTCAACCTTTTCTTGAAGTAAAGCATCCATTCTTGTATCATCTCAGAGACTGTCTATTAGGAAAGTTTGCAGACAAGTGGAATCACCTTTCTGCCTGAACCAGAGCTAAAGGCATTCTACCATTCACTACCTTAATGACTATGGTACTCTCCTAGTTATCAAAACTATTTGATGTGGAAGTAAGTTATTGTTCAATTAAAGTGTACCTGCCTGCCATTTCTGGCTTTCAAGTTGTTGTGTCTTTCGGCTTTTCCCGATTAGGGGTCGCCACAGCGGAACTCCGGTCCGCTAATGATTGGCAGTAGATTTTTACGTACAGAGTTGCCAGCTCTGATGCACAACCTTCAATGAAGGTATGCCCATTCATGCATGTCTCCACGCAGAAGACGCTCTAGCTGAGTGTTGAACCGGACAGCGTCTTACTGTGAGGCGACAACGCTACCGCAGCACCACATTTCTGGCTTTCATATAGGGTTATCTTTTTTTCCTTGACGTGCATAAAAGTTTGCAATGCACTCTTTAGGGAAGCATTTAGTCTGAGATAACCTTCTCACATGAGTTTATTTGTTATAATTTAAAAGTTGACATTGTGCCCACTTGAGCAGGTATTTCATCAGAGTAAAATTGTCTTTTAAAACTGATTGTCTTTTATGACATTTACTGAAGCAAGGAGAATTTCTGAGTTTTTGCATCTTGTCTGTCAAACCCCTTATCTTACAGTTTATGGGGCAAGAGTGGCCATTAGGATAGACCTTTCATTTATGCAAGAAATAGTAACAGAGTTGGAGCTGAACCAGTCTGTTAATTTCTGTTTTTTTTCCCAGCTTACTCCAACCAAGGTGAACAGTTTCTCCATTGCATGGTTGTCCACTGAACTCAGATTTTGTGAAGATGAAGCAAGTCTTCAACAAAGATGATCAGGACCTTGTTGCCTTTTCAGCTCCTAACCTAGACACAAAATATTCTTAAATTGCTTTCTCAAATTGCTTGGAAACTGTACTGAATTATATTATAGTAAACATAGCAGGTTACTCCAAGCAATGCGTAAGGCTCACCCTACTAGGGCTGTAGTGATGTCTACAGCCTTTTAAAAGTTATTACTGTAGATGGCATTTGTGTGGGAGTTCTTTCTCATCCATGACTACCTTTGCTAGGCACTTGAAACTGGATATCCTATCCAGGTCATTCTGTTCCTAGGGCTACTATCATCATGGATATGTTTCTAGAACAGTGGCTTCATAGGAGGATTTGCTAGAAACTCTTTCTTACTAGTTAAGAAAAACGTACTATTTCACATATGTGAAATTTATCTACTTGGCATAATGACAGATGCACAAGAAGGTGTACCTTTAGTATTTATGTCCATCCCCATCAGGCCCCTTCCTGTGTCTCTTTTTCCCATTTGTTTTACTTGTGTCAATGTTTTTCTGAATCATTGGAGAGTAACAGAGGAATGAATTGAAGAGGGAGTGCTTTCTGTAGCCTGGGAAAATGTTATTAACCAACCAGTTATAGTGCCTGTATCTTATATTCCTACTGGCTTCTGAATATGGCCTTTCTTCTTACAGCTTTGTCACTTTGGTAAGTGTACAACCTTCAGTTCCTTATTTGTTTATGTTTAGGTGCCCCAAGTTTTCATTTTTCTAGGAAAATACCAATAAATCTTGAATTTGTACTGTCTAAGTAAAAAATAGGATTTTCATGGAACTTATCATTTTAGGTCAGAACACTTATTCACTACAACCTGTATTTTACTCATATTTAATACTTATATTACTTTTAGCTTAATTTGTTGTTTTGTGGACAAAATCTGCTTTTTTGTTTACACATATGTATGTATATATATGTGTATATATAAATATATATATTTATATATATATATACATATATATATATGTGTGTGTGTGTGTTTGTGTGTGTGCCTATATATATATATATATATATATATGATGCATTGGAAAACTGTAATGAGATCATGATGATGACTAGAAATTGCAGATAGAAATCACAGGCATAATTCCCAGATTTCATCTCAACCAGAATTTATTTTTTCTTTTTCATATAGTCCCTATTTATATGTTCATAGGTTGGTACTAGGCTATTGGCCCTAGGACCTATACAAGCCTAGCCATAACAATTCCCTGGATATTTCTTTCCACAATATTTACTTCCCTGTAACCCTGTCTAGCAGGGCAACTGATGTGATCCACGGGGGTGAATTCCCCATCTACCATCCAATCGTCAAGGTTCCTTTTGAAGAGGGCCAAGGAGACAATCTGCTTGACATGTATGGGCAGTCTATTCCAGAGTATGGGGAGTCTCTGGGTCAGGAACCTATCCCTCCAGCATGTTTTGTTTATTGTGATGACAAGATTTAGATCCCTGGAGCATGTGGCTCTGAGGGATTGGGATTTCTTTAGATGGAGCATGTCCAACAGCTCAGGGTTTGACATGGCCATGTATGTTATTGTAAATATACTGCCCTTGTTCATATTTATGTGAAAAAAAGTTAATTACCAGATAAACAATATTTTGTGATATTGTCTCATGTTCAGTTTTGGAAATTGATTTTTAGTTGACGAGAAGCTGGGCTTCTCTATTAATGATGCCCTTCTTAATACACAATGACTATACTGGATTAGGACCAAGGTGGTCATTATATAGAGCACGCAGTGTGCTAGTCTTGTTTTGAAATCAGGAAAAAATAAATTTTCTTGTAGCCAGGTTCTGACATAGGAACTATTTTAAGGGTAATGCTGACACACACAAAGCAGCCAGCTCAGAGCTGCACTGAAAACCAACTGACTGCTTAGTAACCTGTTAACCCACTTTGTGCTTCTACACAAACAGAAACAAAAGTGTGGTAGTAGAAAGTGTCTAACAGCATTTTAAAGCTGTTAGTTGACTTTAGATGTAGTTTGTTTCTGGACAAAGTTTGTTTGGCAGTGCTGTGTGGGGGTTGTAGCTTTAAATGCTGTTAGACAGCTCCACTGCCATACTTCTTTTTTAACTGGCAATACACTGGGGTAGTTAAAATTTGCCCTATGTTACAAGGAATTACAAACAGTTCTCCAAATATTACTATCTGATGATGTGTTCTCAAAAAGGATTTGAGAAATTTACTTCTTGAGGTGAATTTTTTGAATGCATTTCTTGAGCTCATTAACAAACTGGTTACGAGTGGTGATCAGTCATAATTCTTTATGTTATAACCATGACTGTGAATGTTTTTAACTGGGTACTCGTATGCTGTCTGTTAGTTATTAGTGATTATTCAGTGATATGAGTAATTTGCTGGAGCAGCAAAGCATCATTTAGTTAAACAATCTTTTTTTTTACAAGTATGTCCCAGCCTAATTTCAGAAAATTATCTAGTGACCTCAGACAGAAGAATCACTGTGAAAAACTTTCAAATTGTAAACAAATGGCTGAAATTTTATGTTGCCACTAAACAAGACAAAACCAAAATGAACACACCACAGTAACTGTAGCTCAAATTAGTATGATACCCCTTGAAATGTATCCCATCTTAGATTTTAATATTATTGGTAAAACACATTTAGAAAGCTAGTCCATTATTTTGTTTCATTGCAGACAGTATCACTCTGGAGAATGCAAATAATAGATTTTATTTACTGGGTTACAGTTTCTTCTTCCCGGACTGTCATGATGTCATTCTCCAGTACCTCTACTCTTGACTACTTTTAAACAGTGCTTATAGGGAACTGGAAATAGTTACTCAAAAAGCTACAATACTTTTGCAGAATGTGTTGCAGCCCCTTGTATCCGTGATGTGGGGTCTTTGCCTGTGCATCCCCATCTTTCAGTATGCTATTTGTAAGGTTGCACAACCCCAGAGTAAAAGCAAGGATTGCTTCTTTAAACATCAGTTTTCCTCTTACTCCACAACGATGCAACCTTAGAGATGTGGGGGCAAAGTTCCCACAAGGGAGAGGTGCAGGGGGGTACCACCACCTGCTGCAATGCATTAGTGTATATCTTTACAAAAAAGAAATGTTGCACATTTTGCTGTATGTATATTTTAGTATTTTGAATACTTGACACTTCCAGAAAAGGTTAAAGTTACCGGATGTTTTTTTTTTTTTTTTTTTTTTATGTTCCTGCAAGAAATAGCACTTAACGATAAAAAAAAAAAAAAAAAATAGCATTTCAGCAAGTGAAACTAATATTGCATCAACATGACTTTGTGCCATCAAAACTTGAAGCAGCAGCCTTGTCAGGACAGCTACAAAAGACAGGCTTATCAGGTAATAATTAATATCAATAAAAAATTTAGACTGATGCTTTAAAGAAAAATGCCTCAGTAATCAGATGTTAAGATAAGAATTCAGCTATTGAATTCAACAATTAATTACACTTACTGTGTAATAAAACAGTATATGCCTAATTGCAGCTTGTGCCATTAAATCACTATACAGTATTTGTTTCAACTGTTGATAATAGTTTCCGTATGAGTCACTCAGATAAAGTTGATCAGATTTTAGTGTTCCAGTTGGTTTCGTAACATACGAATATTAATTTCCAAGAAAAAAAACAATGGCCTTCATTTCTGAGATGTATAAAGACCTATACAGTCACCACAGGCTTCTTTGCTTTAGACTAATGGGAAGTGCATGCATTTTTCTTTTTTTAAATACCTCAGGGTATGGAATGCTTCAGTCTTCTCCATGCACAGACAGATCCAAAGATGTGTTGTATAAACAGAAGCTTTATTACACATCTGCTACACTGTCTCCAAAAATAGAACTTCCCAAAAAAGAGTCACTGTAAGCATAGGTGTTCTTATGCCCACTTTAAAATATAGTTTCCTACTAATAGCCAAACCAAGAAATAATAAAAGTGGTATAAAGGGAACACATATGGGCATGCTATTGGTTTGGGTAGCTTTAAATAAAATATATTGCTTCATGATTAATGTTAACAGGAGAAATCATTACTGCCTTATATTATACTCTGTCTCTTCATCTAAATATAAAGTTTTTGGTGCCCCCCCCCCTTATTTTCAACTGCTACATTTAAATTGCAGGATCCTATGTGCACAAAACTTTAAGGGCTTAAAGGGGAATACTTTACTCACCTATTTTTTCCAAATTTTCCTTGTGCATCCCAGCTTGTCCATCAAAAGGCCCAGTTATGCTTTCCCATTCTGTGGACCCAGAATCTAGAACTCTATCACTGTATCTCTTCAAGAATTTCTACCTTTTAGATTTTCCTCCTGAATAAGTGTGCACCTCTTCTTGACCATCACCTGTTAGAACTTAATCTAGAGTTACTTGATGAGCTCCAGAGTTTTTGCCCTAAGACTGATGTAGTTTTATGTAATGGCATCACTAACTGATTATTATTATTATTGTTGTGTTAATTCAGCAGTATTATAGGTTGTTGGTGAAAAAGGTTCTTTGGGCCAGCTTATTTGTAACGGCCCACAGAATCGGTGCTTTTCTGATAAAATCAGTTTTTTTTCAAAAGGCTGCTATGTAACTCTTACTTGCAAAGGTTGGTGGGCAAAAAAAATAATAATAATTAAAAACTGTTGTCCTGTGCCGTTGTAACTGTAGCAAGCTGCTTGCTACAATCACTATCCAATACTGAACTTCAGCGATAACCACAATGCAGTATTGGCTTAAATAAATGAAAATACTGAACTTGTATATGCTTGACACCTTACGATCATGGCGTTTCCACCACATTTCTAGTTATTGTTCTGCTTGCAATATGGGTTAATGTAAGAGCTTTGTGCTTATGTTTTATGAGCAACTCTGTGTTCTGCCTCATTACTACTGTGGGAAGACTCAAACAAAAAGCATTTGGTTAAGTGGGAGACAGAGCAATTTCTTTACAATGAGTTATGCAGTTTCATTATTGACAGCAATGTAGCCTATGCAGTCTTGTTATTAAGGTTATGTCATATTATCTAAAATTCTGCACACTAAGCAGTTTGTCTAAACTTCAGTAAAACAGATTATTATGATTTATCTTTCTATTTATTTTTCGTTGACTAGTTTAGTCCCACTCTTTCAGTGACTTCTTTTCAGGGGAGACCAGCAGTGGTATTTCTAGTAGTTATTATTATCATTGGTATTTTTTAACAAAATGGTCGGGATGTACTAAACAGAAGCCTTATTTGCATTAGTCACCTGAAAGTGCTATAAAAGGCATTTAAGAACTCCAAAGCACACAACTAGAAAATTGATATATATATTTAATCTGGCAGCTGGTGCAGAAGGTTAAGGCTATGAGCTGCAAATTTCTATGGTACAGGGTTTGATTCCCTCTGCTCTCATTTTCCAGCTGTGTGACTTTGAGTAAGCTACCTAACCAGACATTGCTCCCAGGAAGCCCCTGAAAAATGGACTGTTTTTCCAGTGGGCCTACCTTGTTCACTAATAGGTATTGTTATTATATGTGTAGCACCTTCTTAGTTTGCTTTTAAAACAGCTAGGCTCTGTGGTCATTAGACTGCTATGGCATTTCAGAAAATAGTACAACCACATTATTTTGAATACGTATCTTACATGAATTTAATCCACGATATGACTAAGTCATAAGATTAAATTCCGGCATCTGCAAAAGCCGATTCCACTGAGAATATCTGTAGAACAAGTTACTCAACACTTTATACACAGTTCTTTCTTTCCTCTCTCACTATCTCTTGCTGTCTGTCTCTATTTATTCATTTATTTATTTATTGGGAATTGCAAGGCATCTGCATATCATATTGTGCTTCTGAAAGTAGTTACACAATTCTTTTCTAATTCTTAATAGTAGAATCCATATTTCTTAGAGTTCCTGGAAAAACTCTTTTAACGGACTTTTAAAACTGGAAGCAATATCATTTAATTTCTCTTATATTGTTGGGTAGAGTACACAAGACATATAAATGCTGTTCTTGAGATATGAACTGGGAGAGTACAGAAGTCATAAGCAATCAAATACAAAGGACAACAAGACTCTGTAGACATTGAAAAAAATGTCTCATAAAGAATACAAAATTGGTTGTAAGGTAGTGAAGAAGTTATTTCCTTTGTAGTAGGTATTAGGAAACTCATAATTTTCCTGGTAATAAATGAAAAATTTAATCACAATGAAAATCTTCTTGCCATGAGAATATATTAATAAAACATAATAGTCACTAGGTCTACTGTGCTTTAAAACATTGTCCTTTAAAAGTCTTTGATTTTTGCATGCAGTCTTCCCAAACAGCCTGCAGCAACTGCGAGTAACTTAATGGCATTGACACATCTTGGAAAAGATTAAATATGATGTGACCTGCAGATAATCAGAGGGCACGGCAGCCCATTGTTCCCAGCCTTTCAACTCTCACAAACATTCAAGTGCCTTTTCAGAGCACACATTCAGTACTGTGCAATAATAGAGATGCTAAAAATACTGCTAATGGTATTTATTAAAATAAAAGGTGAGCAATGCACTTTTTTATTTTCAGTGAAGAATCTTGTGTAGAATTACAATTATATTGCTGCTGCATTTTATAATGCCTTTTAAACTACAGTTTGTCTCAGATTATCTTTACGCTGCTGTGGAAAAGACAAGAGTAATACAAGGTTTGTAGCTGGATAACAAGGCTGTTGCATACTAATTAGCTTCCAGCCTTCTCTCATGCAGAAAAGGTAGAAGTACCATTTTATCAATAGTGAAAATGTTTAGTGAAACACCAGGGATGTTACTCTTTGTGTTCCTTTTTAAATAACACAACTGAAGCATTAACAAGCATTAAAAAAAAAAACTACTGTGTTAGATTCTATCTCTAGTCTTGTAAGCAGTCTTTGCTCCCCTGGCCCCTTTTTTTTCAGTGTCGCATATATACATACAGTGGTGCAATTCTATCATATGCTATCTTGAGTTAATTAGTCTTTCTGAATCACCTATGTAACTACAGTTGTATATTATTTGTGGTCCTGGAGATGCTTTATTATTTGTTTTCAACTGATACTCAGAAGTCTATCTAACTTAAAATTATTCTGTTGTTACTTTCTGATTTGAGGGGTCCCTCAGAGGTCTGTTTGGCCTTTTAACTTTCACCATGTACATGCTTCGTCTAAGTGATATTGTTATGTAAGTAAGACTGCAATATTACAAGTATGCAGATTACACAACATCATATGCCTCCTCTGTCCTTGACCAGCTGATGGCCATTAAAACATTAGACATCTTTAGATCTCATTTATACTTCAGTTTCTACTACCTGTCTTCAACTCAGGCCATTAAAGGCCAAGTTCTTTGTTGTGTAATCAGAACTGAGAACAGTGTGTTCCTCATATGTATACTGCATTTTCAATAGGATGACACTGATATTGGAATTGGTCTTTAGCAAAGAGATTAACTCAACATACAGAGTATATACTCTTGGGTGTTCCATTGGATGAAACCCTGTCACTCAGAGAGCAGATGACAATAGTAAGGCCTTCTGTTTTCACCTGTAGAATCTTATCCATATCTGGAGAAGTTCTTCTTATTACTTGTGCAGCGATATAAGCTTATCTGGACTACTGTATTGTGCCATTTCAGTGCTTCCCAAGCTGTTCTTAGGTTAATAGGGTTTGTTTTCAAATTTTACAGTCCAGTGTAATGATTTGTACTTTCACATTTTCTTTGTCCTCTAGCATATGGGTCTGTTCTTTGTTCAAAGGAAAAATGTGTACAATGATAGTGTTCATGTATCTAGCTCTGTACAAACAGGCTTCATTTATCTGAAGGATTCAATCAGACCTTATCACATGGCTAGACCTCTTCTGATGCCAGTCAAAGATTGTCGCTGATCCCAAGGGTTTATTTAAATGTCTTGGGAATGTGAACTTTATCTTTTTTTTTTTTTTGCTGTGTCATTATCACTCTCTTGGCAACACAAACAATTTGGATTTTTCCCATTTTAGTTTATGCTTAAAAACCCACCTATTTTAGCAAACTAACCCCACTCCTCATTGATAATGAATATGGCTAGCCAAGTATGTGTGACCTACAGCTCATTAAACATCCTTCTTATGACTGCAGTGTGGATGGCAGCAAGAGTGGGTAGGAGTATGATGAGCCACAAAGAAGTGCGAGCAGCAGTATTGCTCTTGTGTCATGCATGTACATCGTGGTACACTGCATGATCTTGTATGCACACTAGCAGCACGAAAAATAATTTATGTGGCGGCCTTAAAGTGACATGAAGCTTGTGTGCTTATCTTGTTTTTGTTAAATATATATATACATATACATATCTATATCTATATATATATATATATATATATATATATATATGTGTGTGTGTGTACACACGTATATTGAGAGAGAGAGAGAGAAGGTACATTGGGAAGTTATGTGGCAGCCAAACAAACCTAGAATATAGGAAAGACTGACACATTCAGGAATGTGGAAGACAGTAGAGAAGGAGGGTTTAGACACACAGAGGAAATACAATGCTGAAAGGGAAGAGTGTACAACCAACAAGAGCAGGATTGTACACAAAAGGGAGGGGAACAGCATAATGAAGGATAGTTTGAGGTACACAGCTGCAGTCCATGCCAGCTGACACCCAATGGGAGTGCTCAGGACTCCCTCACTACTGGATCCTGGCTCTGTTGTTAATACCAGTGTGGCGCATGAATGTGACTTCATGAGAGATTGTTCCCTATTCCTGGCTCCCTCACTACTGGGTCATGGCTGTGATGTTAATGCAAGTGTGGAGCATGAATGTGATTGCATTAGTCATTAGAGATGGGTCTCAAGCTAGCTGATTCAGGCATCCAGCTACTCATCGGTAATGTTCCCTACCATCTCAATCTGCTGCCACCGGCTGACATATGACTCATCTCTACTGTCCCTGCTTGTTGCATTGATTATTGCAGCACCTTCCTGAGTAGGACCAGTGGCAGTAACCACCACTAGTGCTGCCTGGTGGTGGAAGTGACTGCGTCAGCTGGGGACGCCACTGGCTGTGCTGTTACTGGCAGTGATAACGAGCCACTGGTGGTAAAGTGACAGGCCTGGATGGTGGCAGGGGTGCTGGTCTGGATGCTGCTGAATATAAATGTAAAATAATTGAAGAGAAAATTAAAATAAAATAAATGTATATAACGTAAAGGATAGCGGGAAAGAAGGTAGAGAAGAGAAGTACATATATAATGAAAAAATGCAGGTATGACATCATCAGACTTTGATCATTCTACCTGCACTATAATGCAAATGTCATAAAATAACTACAGCACTGTAACAATGATGTGCCTATTTTCCCTAGTGGACTTGAACCTACAATCTTCAGTACTTATAATGTCAAGGACACTTCATTTGCATGCAGATGTAGTGCAACTGTCCAAGATAGACCTTAAGGGAAACAGACAGTAATTATATGATGACGCATACTTGTAGAATGAAAGAGACAAAAGCATGCAACCCCCAGGGGACATGAATCCACAACCTGCAGCACCTGTAATTTCTGAGCCACCCCATTTACCCGATGAGCTGCAGCAGCTGTCAGAAAAGAAAAAAACATTCAGGGAAACGCACAGTAACTGTGTGTCATACAATTGTAGAATGAAAGAATAAAAGAGACAAGCATTCATTAGGATGCCATCTTTGGGATCTACATTTATTTTTCAAAGCCATAGTTTGCAGTGTAACAGTCTGCAAAACAGCAGTGCTCATGGTCACAGCTGATTTCATCTTTGCCATTTGCTATGCAATGATGCCCATCTCAGTTGCGCAGCATTTCGTGGAAAAGGCCCATAGAAGTACTGTATGATAGTTCTGTACATAAAACTTGGAGGTATGAATTATAGCAGCTTAGCTTGTTTCTATATGACGATCACTAGATGTGCTCATCAGTTGCCCTCTGGCATTGATAAAGCTTTGGGGGTTCCCCACACATAGTAGCAGCTAGAAGGAAAAGTGATCTGAAAGCCTTAAATTTGTATGAGTGATTAAAGTGTGACTAGATTAAAGTGTGAAAATTAGAGTATATAAAAGAGATGAAAAAGGGAAGCATACAGAGGGTAGAACATGAGGTAAACCACTGAGGAATTAACAGGTAGAGGTGAGGAAGGTGGGATAATTTTTTTTTTTTGTGGAATAGGTGGCCATTTTTCATGCATAAAGAGAAGGTAAGCTGAGAAGGTAAGCTGAGGAAGGAAGGGAAGTAAGAGCAAGGCAAGATGGTTAGGTAACAAGCGAAGATGGACAAGACTGACAGATGTTATGATATTGCAGTGAAGGATGGGGAACACAACAGTCAAGGATAAATCAAACAAACAGAGGGGGACTGACACGAGAGAGAGAGGAGCACCAGGATGGTCGATAGGAAAAGTCCCTGCCAGCTGCAATCCAGAGGGAGATTACTTACCACACTGGGTACCAACATCACTGTGCTCTGTCTCAGATGGTGGAGACAGTGCTCGACAGGAATGAGACTCTCTGAGTCCCAGAGAAGGGTCTCCATCTGGCTGATGCAGGCATCTAACCCACTTGTCAGTTATCTCCCCCATAATGTCTGCCAGCTGCCAATGAGTGACAAAGGTGTCACCTCAGTTGGCAGTGCTATCAGCAGGTACAACATTCCCATCCCCAAATGGGTGCAGGGTGACCTGTGGTGTGTGGTGCAGGTAGTACAGCAGAAGTGGAGGTGACTGTGTCAGGCTAGATGCTGTGGGTGCTTTTGGTGGTGGCAGATGTTTAGCTGCTGTTGACACCTGTGGGTAACTGGCAAGTCTTGTTGAGAGATGGGCCCATGTCTTGGTGCTGTTACATATAACGGTAAAATAAATGTAAAGAAGTAAAATAGTAAACAAAGTAAATGTATGTAATAGAAAAAATAGTGATAAGAGAATGAGGGGAAGAATACAAATACAGTGAAAAAATGAAGCTGATATGTAATTTTAGTATGATTATGATACACCTGATGTACATGACTGAACAACAAGCCCACTATTCAGTTTAACAAGGCTATTAACATAGTAGAGGGGACCTAAACCCAAAGCAACATCACCTGCATTTTGAAAGGCAAAAGATTAAGGTGACGTGATAACTGGGCAGACCAAGAAGAGTAAGTTTAAACCACTCTACTGGGATGCCTGAGATAAAAGTACATATACAAAGAAAACATGTTACTCAGACATATTCTCCTCACATGTACTGTAAGAGAAGGAAACAAGTTTACTGACAGAGGGTCTGTGACATTACTGTGTCCCCCCAAAAAATGTTGCTTAGACATATTTCTCACTTCTTGTAGTTACTATAATGAGACAAACACTTCAAGTTAAAAATTATGGGAACACACATGAGAGAAAGAAAATGAATCCACATGCATCACGGCAACGTGGGAGAGCCACCTTAATATCCTGAGCTACATGTTCAAGTATATGGGAGGATGTATTCACACACACACAACACATACATGCTAATAACATTCAACAGTCATATTGCTACCTTTGAGCTATGGAGGTTAGAATAGAAGTGAAAGTTATATGCAAAAGATATACAGTATGAAATTGCATCTAGATTAACTGACTATATAAATACTAAAAGTTGTACATACTAAAGCAAGTATACTCATTCCAGTGCTCCCATCTGATTTTGTGCAACTGCCTATTTTCAGCAATCTCTTCAGGAACTATGGAGAGAAAAACAGCAGTGTGTAAGATTTGTGGACTGCGTGCATTGGCACATTGCATGCAAAGTTAACATAAGTTTTGCTTGAAGTACATATGTGGTGCCTGCTAGCTAATGTCATCCTCTCATTTGCTTAGCAAGTCAGAATTGCAGTGCCTCATGTCACTATAATGGTGACTGCACTGTTCTCCCTTTCTTTGGAATGCTGGTGGCATAGGTGACCTCCTGGAATAAACTATTCCAGGCTTCAGTCTTATACTGAGGCCTTTTATAGCCCTCCTGCAGTGGTCTATGTCTGTAATCCTTATGGAGAAGATGGAGAAAAACATTTGTCTATTCAGTATACTACCTCTCTGTTCCTCTAAAAAGGAACCCTACCTACTCCTTTTCCAGTAATGATGTCTTGCCATGAAGAACACAGGGAAAAATAGCAGAAAATGTACACCCCAAATGAATCTCATGTGTACTATCTGATGCACAGTAACAGGCATCAGTGGTCAGCTCATTTGCAAAGCAAATGGTGAGACAGTCTAATATAAAGGTACTGCATTGTAACAGCTTTTAATGGCACTTCAAGGTGTGAAACATGGCAGTCCTGTATCCCTGTATATCTTGTTAAGACAGCAGCTACTATAGTGACTTCATTTCCATAAGGCTGTATGTAGAATTACAATTCTCCTCGTAGAGGCATGGCATAGACTATACATGCACAGAGCAACCGGCAGGGATCCAGGCATGTTCACAGCATTAAGTGCAATTGAGCAGGATGTCTAGCTGTTTTTCTCATTATATAAGGTAAGCGATACTTAGTGTATTTTGTCATATGTGGGTGGTTTTATCTGCTGTTGTATTTTTTGACATAATTTGAAATAACTTTTTTCAGTACCTGTAAGTGTTTTGAGAAGATGTATTGCGAGGGTTATTGCAAAGGTAAGGGAATTTTGGGCTGAAGTATTGGCAAGTGTAATGGGAAAAACCCAACAGTACGTACTTAGAGCACAGTTCAACACTTTTTGCTTTACATTACATTTACTTCATATTTGCAAAAATCTTTTTAACCCAGAGAGAAAAAAGCCATGTGAACCACATTTTTGTCTGCACCATCTTACCAGGCATGGTCCCCACAGGCCTTATCAGCAGCATACAGGCCAAAAAGCCATTGTCCATGGAGGTGGAGGGCCTGGAGTAGCACATCATTCTCTGTATCATATGACATTGCCTTACGTGTTGTCTTTTCATCAGAGTCTGCAATGTGTTTCAGCTTCCCCTGATTTCTTTAGGCATTACTGTGTAGATTTTGAAAACAGTGGAATTAACAGCCCTGTCTTTGAGTGTCTGACAGTTATAGATCCCTAGCCACACTCTTTAAATAATGGTAGGCACATAATTTACTTAGTTGTCTCCCACAAAACAGTACCTATAATGCTGCAACTGATAGGGCCTGTGTGGACCATGCCTGGCAAGATGGTGCAGACAAAAATGTGGCTCACAACCATAGTTATGAGATGTTGCACCACAGGGCCACTTGTGTGATACATGCTGCCGAACTAAGAGTTGAATGCCTGGCACAAGAAGGTAGGTCAACAGTTGTGGATGACTGAGTGAACCACCTGTCACAGAGATGGAAGAGTTTATGGCTTCTGTATGAAACAGTGGCACCTCCACATGGTCCCACAATGCAGTGCTGGATGTCAGGGCACATCTTGAGTGGCCAACAAGACAATCTGTCTGTTAGAGATGCCCCAGATATGTAGACCTGTTTCTATACAGGACTATCCATAAGTCCTCTGAACCCCTTAGTCACTGTGCAAGTTATTAAAGCTGTCTGATTTATGGTATACAGGAACATCAGAGACTTCCCCTCCATGGCCACCTGTACAAGGTATGCAATCAATACAATTATTTTGTTTACTGTTAATATTTTACGCCTTAGTTTCTTGTATACGTCTGTTGCTGGGGCATACTTACTAAGGTTATTCTACTATGGTGTATTCACAACTGATTCTTTATTCAGCACTAGCACTGTGGAACTGACACCACTGGATGTATGAGGATCTGTAACCTCTGATAATAATGGCAGGGATGATCTTCACAGCCACGAAATAAAAAGTTTGTGTTGGATATAGGGAATGTGACCACTGTATCCCCTACAGAGACCATGAACACTACCTCTTTGCCTGCAAATACCCATAAGACACACATCACATAGTAAGGACAGGTTAATGAGGATGTTAGCAGTTGGGAAAATGTAGTACCCCCTAGTAGACACATGTCAGAATCTTTCCCTAGCACTCATGGGTAGAGTGGTATGGTTATCACTGCTTGCTGGAGACATGGTTACTGCCCCCCCCAGATGTTGGTGTATCAGTGGCTGCAACCCAGTATATGTGCACTGCCATTGTGAAGGCACAGGTTAGTACTACCACAGCCATGACAGAGATAGTGAGGGTGATGCAAGGTGTGAATACTTTCAGAAGTGTAAGCTACAGATGTGTGACTGTTTTGACAGACTCATTCACATACTGGAATCTGACATGTCCTCCCAAGCCTGCCTGTGAAGGGTAAGGTGCCATCCATGATGCTGGTCCACCTCTACTTCCTCAGATGGTATCAATTATGGCCATGGATGACCTAACACCTGCTTCCATAGTGCTAGCACTTCCAGATCTACATCTTTTTTGGAGGTATCTATGCACAGGTGAGGGTGTCCCCATGGTTGTGGCTATCATGACAGTGTTGGAGCTAAAGAGTAAATAAATGATGAGATCTTTATCTGTTTGAATGCATATTTTTGCAAAGATGGCATCTGTGGCACACTCCCCACAGTGATTCACGGGCAGGTTGTCCAAGGTGCACAGTCAGAGTTGAATGTCAGTTTGCACATCAGTATTCTGGAGATGACGGCAGGTTTCCTCACACTATAGACCATGCTGGACTCCCTGTATCAGGGTGCAGTAGCTCTCTACACTGAGCATAGCAGTGGTTTAGTTTACAAAAACAGTGAAGAAAAAGAAAACAAGAAGCAATGAGGAGTGTGGGAATAGACTGTGTAAACCGGATGCTGTCTGACTACCGGACATGCTCATAAGGAAGCCAGTTCTTTGTTGGACAAACTCTGTTGTTACTTACTGTTGCCTTATCTGTGTTCCCTCAGCCTGCTAGTGGTGCAGAGGCTTTAACATTATTGGGAGAAGACTTGCTTTGACTGCTTTGCATTCCTGACCAGTACGAAGTACAGCATCTTACTTTTTCCTTATCTTTCCTTTGGAAGAATGTCCCACTGGTGCTGGCATCCAGAACCGGCCCCAAAGTGCCTTTTGCTTTTCCCAGTTTTCCTTTATTCTGAATTTCATGCAGAAAGTCAGACAGAGCAGGTACCAATTCATTCTTATATCCTCATTCCTCAACAAGTACAGCTTGCTGTACTTGGGACCTCATCTTCTGAAGAAATCTCTACATCTGAGGCACTTTAGTCCACTGTTTTGACTCCCATGGTTAAACTGCAATTCCATTTCAACAGCACAACTTTGAAACACATCAGCAGAAATTCTCGAACATTGATCAAAGATGACTTTTCAACTTAAAAATAACTGCAGTCATCTAAACGCTAGTGCATGCTCAAAGATTCATACTTGCTGATCTCTGTTTCTGTAGTACTGTATCTCACTCCTTTAAACTTAATCCTGCAACTGCCTTCAAAATTGCTATTCTTTTTTCCTATTTTCACTTTCTTTGTACTAGCTTCAAGGTATTATACACTTTACTATACACATTTGCCTATCCTATGTGTATGTTGGAAGTTCTTGTCCAGTATCTGAACATGTTACTTCTACTACAGAGTGTATGCACTCAAAAATTAGTCTGTACACAATTGCAGAGTAACTCTTTACGATGTAGTTAATCTTAGTGTAAGTTAGATGAATGTCGATTATGCATTCTGCAATTTCATGTCTCAGCTGCATGTCAAGCATTTTCAGAATTTAGTCTATACCCAGTTGTAAAGCTCTTAACTCTCTTCATCATCTTTCTAATCATAATCTTTCTAATCCATGTGTATATTGGATGAATGCTGATTATGTAATCTATCTGTGTCTTTTTTGTTTATATGACATACAGACCTTTTTCAGCCATAACTCTGGCTCATTAGAGTAATACATCATTCTACTAGCACAGCACAGTAATGTAAATAACATTGCAACATGACAATAACGTAGAAAAGTGTAGAGTACAGCAATCAGCATTACGCTCATAATCAACACTACCAGAAGAATGTATATTGTGTCAACAGAAATAATTTGTCATAACAGTGATTGTGCTATGTATTTATAGAATGGGCATTCATCAGTATTTAGATCTCTTACAAGCTGTCAGTGAGGAATTTGTTACTCCCATACTCCATTTTACCAGGTTTATTTGTGTGTGCTTTGGTATCAAACAGCACGCTTGAAGTGGACTCAGTTAAGATAATGTTTTTGTTACTTTACTTCAGATCACATTTGCTGACATCTTTGGCAGGCTTTAAGCATGTAAACCAGTCATACTTGAATTGAATAAATCTGACTGTAACATAAACTTAACATCATGCAGAATATTCTAGACTTTTGACTGATAAGCCCTCCTAGTCACATAACTAATAACACATATCCTTGTGTTCAGTCTAAACTGAATTATTTTGTTTACCACTGGCAACATTATCAAAATTGCTAGCTTGTGCATTTGAAAGCATATTAACAAAGTGTGGGCACTGTTTTGTTCAGAATATTTTAAGTTGCTTGACTGGACAGTAGTAGGGACCTACTATATGTTCTGCTGGATAATATATCAGTGCTGCAAATATTCTGTTTCAGTGTTCTGCAGTACAGTTTAGCCCGTAGTTTTTGTATACTGTTCCTTCTCTGTGTCATCTGGTTGTTGTACATAGTTTTTGTATATCAGACGGCACACAAAGGTGGCATAAGAAATCATTCAAATGGAGATGTATAGCAGGAAAGTAAGTACATTATAATGCTGAAGAAGGTCACAAAATATTCACAGCAGCAGGTAATCATGCAGTCAGCTAAGAAAGGCAGAGGCATGCTTGATGAAACACTAAGTATAATTCATTTCGTTTTGCACTAGTGGCTGCAGTTCTGCCTGCAATGCATAAAAATGAAGGGCAGCACAGCAGAGTAAGCTGCCGGACAGCTTGCATTCAGTTACCTCATCCAACAAAACAAAATTTGAACTTAACACACATACTAAACTGCTAGGCATCTGTGTAGATGAAAAACTGAAATTTGACACACACATCCAAAATGTACTGAAAAAAATTATACCAAAAACTACATTTTCTCTACAGAGCCAAGCCCTTCACCTTAGACACTGTAAGCTGCCTGTCGGGTGCCAGGATCCGCCACATAACACAAGCACTCAGGTCACTCCAAAGCAAGTACAAATATGACTCCGTCACTGTCCATGTTGGTGTGAATGACCTGAGATGTACCTCCCTGGACTACATGAAAAGAGACATAGAGGAGCTCTCTGATCATGTAGCCCAGGCCGGTATGACCCTGACCTTGAGTAGCATCTTACCCTCACCAAGAATGATGCCACAGTATAAAGACAAAATGATCAATTTTAAAGTATTGGTGTCATTCAAAGGGGATCCAGTGTCTGTCAGCCTGGGATGACATGCTCGACAAGCCACGTTGCTTCGCTAGGGACTGCTTGCACCTGTCACCCCTGGGCTTTTGAATACTGGCTAAGGCTCTTGCTACTCCCATAGTGCCTTTTTTAGGCAAGTCTCAAAAGACAAACCCACCTCCATAGACAACACAAGGAAAAAGAAACTAAGGGTAATGCTGCTCAAAGCCAGAAGTCTAAACCTCAAGATGCATGCACTCGAGGCTCTCCTCAGTATGGAGAATATCGATATCTGTGCAATAACAGAAACCTGGTTCAAGGCTCCCGAGAGCACCCCAGCACTACCAGGTTATACCTCATACCATGCTTTTCGGCACCAAAACTCAGACCGAACCACAAAAGGAGGAGGAGTATCCATATTCATCAAAGATACCCACACCTCCAGGTTAGTGGCACTGCACGAAGCATCGGAGACCATCCATGTGCAACTTACAGTGGCCAAAACTGCCTTTCAGTTTATAGCCTGCTACAGACCACCCTCCCAAACTCAGGAACCCCACTCGGCTTTCCTGAGAACACTGGAGAATATGAAGGTCTCTCCAAACACCATTATATTGGGTGACTTCAACTACCCAAAGATAGACTGGGATCACTACTCAAGCCCCAACACCCTCTCCCAACGGTTCCTAGAATTTATAAACTCAAATGCTATGGAACAACTGGTCACCACTCCCACAAGAGGGGAAAACATATTGGACCTGATTATCACCAACATGGGGACTCTGTGTTCCATACCAGAGGTATACCCCTCATTGGTAAGATCTTGACCATAAATTAATCTCACTGGACATCCATATCCCGTCCCCACCCCCAGCCAAGGAAACCACGGTGAAGAACTTCTCAAAAGCAAACTTCACACTTCTCAAAACCGAGGTGGAATCCTTCAAAGCTCCCGGGCCAGTGGAAAATATGGCCCAAACTGCAGAATCCTTTACAAACGCATTCTATGGACACCTACAGGAATGCATGGATTGTGCTATCCCAAATAAAACCAAGACTCACTCCTCCAAAGGCAGGTGACCTGTCTGGTGGACCCCAGCCATAAATAAGCTATACAACAGAAGGAGGAAGCTACTACATGATAGAGCAAAATCCCAAAAAGGGAAGGCATCTCTGATCAGTACTAGCAAGAAACTATGATCCCTCATAAAATCATCTAAGGCCAGCTTCGAAAGAAAAATTGCACAAGACGCTAAAGATAATCACAAGGCCTTCTTTAGTTATGTCAGGTACCTGGGTGGCAACTCCCAGATATGCTCTGAGTTAGTGCAAAATGACAAAAAATACACTGAACCCACCGACATTGCCAACATCCTGCAGACAGGTTCAGTGCAAACTTCTCCTCCCCTTCCCCACCAAAAGAGCAAATGTCTATCCCAACAGAGTGTAGCCTCCCTGACATCACAGATGCACACAGCATCAATGGGACCGGACGGTGTCCCAGGCTACGTCTTAAATGAGCCCCAAGAAGAACTGAACCCTCACATAAAGTCACTGTTCAATCTCAGCCTTACTACAGGATATGTACCCAAGGAATGGTGTACAGCAACAGTAGTCTCACTCCACAAAGGTGGTGCCACAACGGACCCTGGAAACTATCACCCTATAAGCCTGACTAGCCTGTTCTGCAAAGCTATGGAGCGTATCATCATGGAACTCATAAACAAAGACATTGGTAACCTCCAAACACTGGATCCTACCCAATTCGGCTTTGTTAAGGGCAGATCTTGCTTCTTGAACTTGGTCGACTTCTTTGAAACAGTCACCAAGGCCATAGATGTAGGGAACGTAGTCCACACAGCCTACCTGGACCTCGCAAAAGCCTTCGACACAATACCCTACTTGGGCATCATAAATAAGCTCACCAGCTTAAATATCAACTCATATTTCACAAGATGGGTTGCAAACTGGCTCAGGGATAGAACCCACATGGTCAGAATTGCAGGTGCCATGTCAGACTCTAAACCAGTTACAAGTGGCATTCCACAAGGCTCAGTCCTGGGACCTCTCTTGTTCGGTATATATTTCTCTGAGGTACAGGCTAACACAGGAGGACTAAGGCTGACCAAGTTCGCAGATGACCGCAAACTGGGTGCCATAATCGACTCGCCGACTGACACAAGCATCCTCCAAAAGGGTCTCACAGAGACGGATAACTAGTGCCAGAGCCATGGCCTAAAGCTAAATGCCAAAAAGTGCATAGTCATCCCCTGTGGGAAAAACAAAGTGCCCACAAATTACCACATTAGGTGGTAATCCATTAAGTACGGAAGAAGTAATTAGGGATTTGGGGACCCAAGTAGATAGTAATCTCTCCTTTGACAATCACGTTGCCAAAGTGGTTAGAAAGACCTTCTATATAGCCCACCTTATCACGAAAGGGTTCACATCTAGATCAAGAGAGGTCATTGTGCCCCTCTACTCATCACTCATCAGGCCCATCATTGAATACAATGCCCCATTTGGGATGTACCTTACCCGACACCTGCAGCAACTGGAGAGGCCCCAAAAGTACCTCACCAAGAGGATCATGGGCCTTAAACAGATACCCTATGCAGTTCGGCTAAAGAAACTCCAGCTCTACTCAGTTGCTTACCACCTACTCAGAGGCGATCTGTGCCTGACTTATAAAGCCATGTCCAACCCAGAATTAATGGACATGCTCCACCTCAGGAAATCCAAATCCCTTAGAGCTACACTCTCCAGGGACTTGAACCTCAGCACAGAAATAAATAGGACATGCTGGAGGGGCAGATTCATATCCCAGAGGCTCGCCTCACTCTGGAACAAAATCCCAATCCATGTTAGGCAGAGCCCCTCAATGACCCTCTTCAGGAGAAATCTTGACGAGTGGATGGGAGATTGTAGGTTTACCCCTGGGATCTCTTCTGTGTCCCTACTAGACAGAGGCACAGTAAACTAACCTTAAATGGGCTATCTTCTGTGACCTACTATACAGAGGCACAGTCAACTAATCTAAAAGGGTGGCGAAAGCCAAACACACTCTGACTAGGCTTATAAATGCCCTAGGGCAGATAGCCTGGTATCAACCTATGAACCTACGAACCTAAGAAAGCATGTTGCCTATTCTCTCCTCTTGCCTACTCTAGTGTATCCTGCTCCCATCCTTAACAGCATCCATGTCACATTGCTATGCAAAGGATCAATGTTACTACAAAACAGCAAGATTGACTTCCAGCCTTCCAAGTAAAACTCACCACTGTGCTGCCCTAAGGGAATTGCAGTGGCTGGAATTCCCACATTATCTAGCCTACTCACAACTTCTACAAATCCATAACATTGTGTATAAACCTAACAACTGTCCATCCATTTCCAATGTCATACAAATGTATAGCCCTTCTAGGCCACTATATTCATCAGACACATACCTGTTGCATATATCCAAACACAGCAATTGTTGCTGGCAAATCAGTACTCTTCCACCACCTCACAAAATCCTAGAACTTCATCTTGTTAGCAATACGACATGAACACTCTCTTAAATCATTTAAAATTAAGCTAAAGTCCTCTGTAAATGTGATGTTCCAGGATAATCTCCAAACCCTTACTGTCACCACTCTTTTATGTAACTGCCCATAATACAGCTACTACTTCACAATGTCTTAACTATTTGACTATGATCTACACCTCTCCACTACTATCTCTATCTCCCTTTAACTTGGACCTTATCAATACTCCTTCATAATTTCTATCCGTCTTCATCCTATAATTACTTCACTGTCTCCTACTCAATATGTATTTTCAGCTGATTCCATTTGAAAGTAACTAGATTCTTATAAGCTTGATATTAGCTAATATTTTACTGTATTCTTCTTTTAGCCACCATGTTTTCATTAACTGCCCTATCATTACCATTCTATGTATTTACTATTCTGTGATTTACATTTACTATTCTATGTATGTACATTTATTATTTTTTGAATAACTGTCATATCATTACTAGTCTATGTATATATATATATATATATATATATATATATATGTATGTACATCTATTATGTGTCTTGTTTAACTGCCTTCTACTTATTCTGTAAAATGGAACTCTGTCCAGTTGGACTTTCCTGATAAACAAAAGCAAGCAATTGGTCAATTGATAAATAAATAAATAAATTTCCAGGGTAACATCCTGGGAACGCAATGATTACCATTGCTGTTTTACAGTGCTTGAGCCTCCATTTTGGGTGCTATTGGTATGGAGTTTGTGTTTTTTCCAAAGTTCATATTGCTTTTCACTTGGAACTCCTTCATCTTACCCAACACCAAAGACATGCTGAATGCTTGCAGGTCAGTATGTGAAGATACATTGTCCCTGACTGCACATGTGAGTGCTGTGTGAATATCTGTGCTCTGAGATAAACTGCAGTCCTGCCACGGTCTGGCTCCTTTCTTATAAGTTGCTTACCAGGACTGGCTCCAGCTTCCTGTGAAATGGAAAATCTATTCAGCAGTATCTACAGGTCTTACAAATCCTGCTGAGAGAATACAGACAAGTGAGAATGATCAAGCAGTAAATGAAGGATATGGTGTCTACTGCTAAAAGCAGTGCTTATTTCAGATGAGATACTGTGAATGTTTCAGAGTTTAAATCTAAGTTGTTGGACGTCAGCTCATAAATGAAGCTGGATCATTCAAAAGCCAATAAATGAAAAGTCTAAACATCTTTAGAGGTGCTTCAGACCCATTTGATAAATACTAATTGTGAGAGACATTAATTTTTTGTTTTTTTTCCCTGTCCCATCCCTTATTATCCCATTTATTTCCCAAATCTCTGCATCCTAATGCACTTGTAGACAGAATCAAGACAGGACTTATACTTGTTATCCAATAATGTTTAGGATAATTTCTGAATGCTCTTAACACTTCCCTTTGGTCTAAAATGTGATGTAATATCTACTTCACAGGGTATTTCTGAATGTATACTTCTGCAAATCAGTGCCCCCTGCTAGACTGTAAGCATTTCATGGCAAGCTTTTACCCTCCTCCCAACATTCCTAGCTACAGTTCTAGGTTGTCACCCTGTGGAGTGCTGAGCAGTGTGACTTTGCTGGTACTCTTCCTGGAATGGCTGAGCTGGCATCATTTTCTTACATGTATGCCCTTCTTCCTGATCCTCAAACAGCAGAGCTGCTAATTGCACCCTAGTCATTAGCAGCATAGTCAGGGCCCTCATGTCTCTGCTTTAGAACCAGCTATTTGTCAGAGATATTACTAAATCTTGTAAGAACACCTGAAAATGCATCTTCTAGGTCTTTGAGTGATGTACTTATTTAATATGTGTGTTTTGCTTGTTAACTGGGTGAATCAGCAGGACCCAAATGTCCCTTTACATTGTTGACCCAAGAGCACTGCCTGTTTTATGTGACTTGTTCAGTCACACAATTAGAAAGAGAGAATTGAAGGGATCAGATTCAGTTCTACAAGATGAAGCTTATTAATAGCTTGTAACTTTAACCTACTGAACTGCACCGCCACACCATTCCATTTTGAACTTCCTAGCTTTCTTTCATTTCTGTGTCATTCTCAGTGGTAGGGCACATGCTCATCTTTAATCTTTCATCATTATTAGATTTAAGGAAATTAAGCCTAAGAACATTATAAACATTACAACAATAAGTCATGAATGAATACAGTGAACAGATAAGAATACTGAAAAGTGTTGTTAAAAATAGAGAAAAAAAAAAAACACAACAGACTTTGAACTTGGCATAATGGTTTCCTGGAAAGAGAAAGATACATTTTAAGGGGTTTATGAAATGTTGCCTTGGACTTGCATGTGCAAATCAGAAAGAGGTAGCTGATTCCACTGGCAAGGTGCCATATACCTACCAGATCTTGGGACTTGAATCCTTTATATGAGTAGCATCTCCTCACCTGACCTGTCTTTTATGGATGTAGGAAGATAGGAGCTCTTGTATATAGATCAAACCCAGACAGCGTATGGCATGATAAGGTAAAAGTAGGATTTTAGAAACCAGTATAACCACAATTCACAGTCACTGTTAGTCCTGCAGCACAGGAGTAATGTAGTCAATGCAAAAAGCACAACTTTTGCCGTGCTGGTAGAAGTCTATATGTGATAAAGGCAGGTGAGGAGACCAGTGAAGAAAGTGTTAAATAACTAAGATGCATAAATCATTGTGGCAAGATCCGAGGATGGAATTAAGTGTGTTATCTGGGAGATAGTCATCAGATAGTGATAAGATTACCTGAACCAGGTCTTGGCCTTTTTTCAGGGAGTTGCCAAATATTGTTCCTCAGTTTTCACATGCACAGCATGAGCCCAACCTGTTAACACTGTATAGCAATTATGTCATTTAGTACAGTGTAAAAGTCAAGTAACTCTCCAAAATGCTAGGTTCTTGGAATGAAATATAATCTAGCATTATGGCACCGTGGCTATCATTTCCACCTCATAACACCTGGCTCTGCTGTTCAGTTCTCAGATGTTCTGCCTTCTGTGCGGAGCCTACATGCCTTCAATGTTCATGCATGGGTTGCCACATCTAGTTATTCTGTAGGTGAACTGGTGGTGCCCCAATATGTTTATAGGTGCACAGTCCATTTATGTATGAATGTGTGTTTCTCTGCCTTGTACCCACTGACAGCCAGTGCAGGCTCTAGTTCCCCAAAAATCTGAACTGGGTAATTGGAGATGAATGAATGAAAGATATATTATGGCTATATTAAACTATCTATTACAGCGGTAGCATTGTTGCCTCATAGCAAGAGGTTCTCCCGTTCGATTCTCGGCTGGAGTGCGGGGAGTGCCTTCTGTGTGGAGTCTGCATGTCCCCCCCACGGTTGGGTGGGCATTCAAAAGACATGCGTAAATAGGCATGCCTTCGTTGAAGGTTGAACACTGAGCTGGCACCTCGGCGTTCGTGAAAATCTACTGCCAATCATTAGCGGACCGGAGTTCCACTGTGGCGACCCCTAACCGGGAAAAGCCGAAAAACGACAATATACTATCATGTTTTAACAGTTTTCTAGGTGTTAGGCTATGCATTAGAAAAATGATCTGCAAGAGGTTTAAAATAATTATGAATTCACATTTTTAAATGCTATCCTTAAAAAATCATTATGACATTATTTTACATCAGAATTAATCAATTAGTTCATCTCTTCTTTTGGTTAGTTCTTTACATTTAAAGGGATACCACTGCTGACTAAACTCCTGTATTTCTGTGGCAAAAAGAGGATTAGGATGGGATAATGACAGATAGTTTAAGCAACTCAAAATAATCTGCATTCCCAGCTTAGTAGATGTCTTATTCCATTGAACTGCACCTCATTAAATAAAGTTGATGTTATGCATATCATGGAGTTCAGTAATCCGTTTCCCAAAACATCTGGCATACTTTCTTTACAAACAGGACAGTTTATGTCAAACATTAAGTTGGCATTCTACAGATGGAAACTGAATTCTAAGCTTGCAAGTTCTAAGACAATGCTGTTCAGAACAATTCTAGCTTTGAAAATATTCAGTGTATGTTTTCTCAGCTCATCTGGTATGCATTCAGAAATGGATTAATGTTGTTTTTATGAAACATATTATTTTTGCAATGCATTTTTAAGATGCAGTTCAGAAATGTTACGGCCAAGTCTTTTCTGCTGAGCATTGACCAGCTATACATATCTATGGGAATACATTGGTTTGTCTTCAGGATTTTTAAAAATAAAACAGCTGCCTATTTTATAGTGACTTGTAAACAAACATTTGTAAAAAGAAACGTAAAACAGTATATCCATATTGCTTCTCTATCCTAGACACACTTGCTCACACACACACACACACACACACACACACACACACACACACACACACACACACACACACACACACACACACACACACACACACACACACACACACACACACACACACACACACACACACACACACACTCACACTCAGTAGTTAGACATTTTGATACCCAATTGCCTGGCAACAACACTCCCAGTTTAGAATAGAAGTAAAAGCCCACTCCGGCAGTTACCTATACCTGTAATAAGTGAAACTGTACCTAGGGAATTTATGGACTGCAGGGCTAACTCAAAGAGGAGACATTTGAGCCTTTAGGACACATGTTTGGCTTGCAAACATTGTAGGGTTACGTACAAGAGATGGCACAAATATGTGTAGCTAATTGTAGCGTTGCATATAAGGACCAACAAAGAAATACATACATACAAACATACAAATATTTCAAGCATGGGCATTAATGTCCTTCTAGATTGCCAATTTACCAAAACACTTGTTCCCAGACTTGTTCCCAGAATAAGTGTCCAGGCTGTTCTTAAAAATATCTTAACTAGTACTTGCTCTAATATAATTTGGTAGTCTGTTCCATGCATCAGCTACTCTGTCAGAGAACCAATTAATGCACTTTTCATTCCTATAGTATCATCTACATGGGTTGTCTGATGATTCTCTAGTACTTTTTGAGAACCCCAAACATTCGCAGAGGTAGTTGCGTCTAAATGCCCTATATACATGAATAAAAAATTGAAAAGGACTCAGGTGTGAGACCACTGTCTTATGCTGGTCTCCTAGATATCTGTAAAACATAATTGGTAACCGAGCAATCATTTAGATGAAGGGATAGAAGGAGAGATGGTATTAAGTGCTGTAAGAGAAAGGGCAAGAAGAAAGGGGTTGGGCAATGAATGTGCGTAAACAACTGTATAAAATAGAAAACTACCCACTTTAGCTATAACTGCAGTGAAGATACCTGTCTTTTATGTAAATAATAGTTACTCCTTCCCTATTGTTCTGTTTTTGTTGCTATCCACAGATTTCAAAACCACATAGACTAATGATACTTGGATACTTAGTCCCCCAAAGTTAAGTTTCTCTGTTCTGGGCACTATTGGTTTCCCAATCATTCAAAATCTGATATCATTCATAAGGAAAAGTATTCATTGCAGCTGGTCATTTTACACATTTTTAAGTCTTGAATTTTGGACTTGCTTTCCTAAGACTGCACATAAGTCTTTCCTCCAGAAATGGTCATAAATGGAGATAAGTATTAATACATAGCTGTTCCTTAGGCATATATTTAAATATGGAGTCCAAATTTATTTGTACCATTCTTCCTGTGAGAATTTAATAAACTGTGTCAGGGTCATGGTAGCATTAACATTCTGCAAGGTAATTTCATGCAGGGCCTATGAGATAACCTTTCAAAATGGAACTTTCTTCAGCCATATAAGTCCTTATGATGGATATTCTTAATAATAGGTATAAATAATTACATTTGTCTAACATTATGAACCTGCATTTCAGTTGGTGAATGGTTACTAATACTTTTGCATGTTTTCAGTGATTCAGATTCTAATTGTCAACATACTATCTGTGGCATCCTACTACATAAACTGTTCTGTCTTAGGGCAGCCGCAGTGGTTAGCATTATCGCCTTATAGCAAGAGGTTCTCCGGTTTGATTTTCAGTTGGGGTACCTTCTGTCCGGAGTCTGCATGATCTCCCTGTGGTCGCATGGGTTTCCTCCAGGTGCTCCAGTTTCCTCCCACTTTCCAAAGGCATGCAGTAGGTGCATTGGACACTCTGAATTGACCATAGGTGTGAGTGCATGTGTGAGTGAGTGGTATGGATGAACTACCTTGGCAGGGCTAGGCAACCGCTGGTGTAAACCTTGGTTTGAGATGATTGTCACTGTTGAAGTGACACCCCGATCTCATGGCAAAATGGGGAAAAAGGGGGTTGAGGATGGATGGATCAGTTCTGTCTTAGTAAGCAGTTTTGCTCAAGGTACATCAGGATGCAATTGTGCAATGACCATGAAATAGTTTATTAGTTGATGGCCCTAAAACAGTTTACAGAGTATATTCATCAGTGCATTTGCTATTGCCAGAGATATAAACATTTGGTTAATTTGGTAAATGTAGCCATATGGCTTTCTCTGTACTTTTACTCCATACTTGGGATATAATATTGTTTTTCCCTCAACACACTAGAAATGTTGTAATTGGCATCTTATAATGAAAATCAAACAGTTTACCATTTGAAAATGTTACCTGAATTTGAGGTGCAAAATCACCTTCTAGTCAAATGTGAATATTATGCAAACTCTATTAATAAGGCTGTTTCATAAGAAAATAATCTAAAATGTTGTCAAAAATATGGACTCTCTTAGGAGTAGCTTTACATTAATAAATGTTGTCTTGCAATTTTGGAGTTTTCAGTATGTTCAGACCAAACTTGCATCATAAACTTGTTTGCATCATGAATTTAAAAGTTAGCATTTCACTGCCTGAAGTCATTGCTTTTCATTCCACTTCAGAATAACATCAAACATCATATTAATGTGCTTTCCCAGTGGATCAAAATAATATGATGCCAGTGACAAAGAAGGGATTGCTTTTCTGAAAAATGCAGAATTCATCACAAAGTAAAAATATAGACCTAACAGTAAATAGGAGATATGAGTATCCACAAGTGTGCTGTCATCTCATAGGACAGGATATAGAATCTTACATGTCCATGGAAAGCCTTAGTTTCTGGTGCATGCAGTCTGATTGTAGAATTTCTAATTGATAATTTGTTTTGTGCTTATCTCCAATATTACTTAAATTAGTTTTCACCTTTAGAGTTTGCAGTTGATATATTGTGTCCTTGTTTTTACATTATGGGAATCAATCATGATCTCATAGACCTTCCTTTATTTCATTCTCGTCTGTTGTGCTGCTTAAGACTTGGACAGTTGTGTTGTGCAGTACCCCTAGTTGTGCTGCTTAAGACTTGGACAGTTGTGTTGTGCAGTACCCCTAGTTGTGCTGCTTAAGACTTGGACAGTTGTGTTGTGCAGTACCCCTAGTTGTGCTGCTTAAGACTTGGACAGTTGTGTTGTGCAGTACCCTAGTTGTGCTGCTTAAGACTTGGACAGTTGTGTTGTGCAGTACCCCTAGTTGTGCTGCTTAAGACTTGGACAGTTGTGTTGTGCAGTACCCTAGTTGTGCTGCTTAAGACTTGGACAGTTGTGTTGTGCAGTACCCCTAGTTGTGCTGCTTAAGACTTGGACAGTTGTGTTGTGCAGTACCCCTAGTTGTGCTGCTTAAGACTTGGACAGTTGTGTTGTGCAGTACCCCTAGTTGTGCTGCTTAAGACTTGGACAGTTGTGTTGTGCAGTACCCCTAGTTGTGCTGCTTAAGACTTGGACAGTTGTGTTGTGCAGTACCCCTAGTTGTGCTGCTTAAGACTTGGACAGTTGTGTTGTGCAGTACCCCTAGTTGTGCTGCTTAAGACTTGGACAGTTGTGTTGTGCAGTACCCCTAGTTGTGCTGCTTAAGACTTGGACAGTTGTGTTGTGCAGTACCCCTAGTTGTGCTGCTTGTGTTGTACTGCACTCTTCTTAGGTACTGAAAGCTTTTTGCAGTCTGTAATGTGGTGGCCAGTCAAATCCCATGTATGCAGCTATTTAAGTGATTCATTATTTATGTGTCATATTCTTCGTACCTTGGGCTTGCCAACCTCCCCGGTGCAGAACCAAGGTGTAAATCTTAGCTACTGGCTTTTCAGGGGTTTGGAACAAGACGTTGGCCTAGATTCAGAAATATCTAATATCATTATGTAGTGCTGTTTTCCTGTGAGCTGAAGTTTACATTCTATTTTAGCTACACATAATGGATCTACATATGCATCCAAAATAAATTATTTATTTATTTATTTATTTACATTTGTTGACTGGGAGAGTCCGACTGGACACGGGTCCATTTTCAGTGGAGGCCCGGGGAGAAAAGCTCCACATTAAGTATTATTTGCATTATATAGTTAAAAAACATAGCATTTAAATATAGACATTAGTCCAGTTAAGGATGCAACACAAGAAGAAAACAGATATAAAACAGATGTAGAACATAGTACAATTTTAAAATATGGTGACATATACTAAACACGGTTACAAATGTAGGTGAGATTCATCAGTGAACAATTGATACAATCTGTTTTTGAGGTACATAACAGCCATTAGCAGTTGTTGCTACAAGAAGTTAGTATTATGTGATAGGTAGCTGGGAACATGAGTAGCTAAGCTTGCTAAGAGTAAGTTGCTGATAGGGGGCTGAGAGATGTAGTGGGTGGGGGGAGTGGATGGTATTAGAGGGGTGGTTGCAAGGGCACATCTGGCAAGTTTTGAAGTGTGATTTTAGTAAGGATTTAAAGTGGGTGCAAGAAGTTACAGAGGTAATTGAGGATGGGAGGGAGTTCCAGAGTTTGACTATAGTGCAGGAGAATAATGCTTCTCCAGCAGAGTTAATGGCTCTTGTGACCTGTAGGAGGTTTTTGTGGCTCGATCTTAGTGGTCTCATGGTTATGTAGGGTTGGAGTAGATTCTGGAGGGATGGAACTTTTAGTGGTTGATTTATTAGTTTGTGGGCGAGTGCGAGTTGATACCATTGAAGGAGGTGGGGGAGCTCTAGCCAGCCCAGTTCTGCTAGTGAGAGACAGTGGTGAGTACGGTAGGAAGCCCCTGTGGCGAATTTGTCGATTTTGTTGTAGCAGGTTTCGAGCTTACTTAGATCGCATTGTCTAAGGTTAGTAAATATTGGAGAGGCGTAGAGTAGGGTAGAGATAAGATGAGAATTTGCTACCGAAATTTTAGCTGCTTTGGTAAGTAGTTGCTATTTCTATATAATACTCCTAGTTTCTTGTGCACTTTTTAATGGTCATTGAAATGTGAATGTCAAAGTTCAGTTCATTGTCTATTTCTACTCCTAGTAATTTGGTGTGTTCTGCAGGATGGATGGTGATGTTGTCTTTTGCTGTGATGTTAAAGTGAGAGCTGTCTAGGGTAAGTTTGGTGGGTTGGAAGATTAGTAATTTTGTTTTGTTTGGGTTGAGTATTAGTTGGGCATTGGATAACCAAGTTTCAATAGAAGAAAATGCTTCCTGTGTGACTTTTTGCAGTTCTGGTAGGGAGTGGGCTGTGCAGATGATGGTTGAGTCATCTGCGTATTGTATGAATGTGCCATGTGTTGTGGCTGAGGCTAGATTATTGGTGAAAATAGAGAAGAGTAGGGGTCCCAGGATGGACCCTTGGGGAACTCCTATGGAGACTGGTACTTGGGGGAATAGGTTGTCCTGCCAAACAACTGCTTGTTGGCGGTCAGATAGGTAACTCTGAAACCAGTTGATGACTGGTTGAGAGAAGGATAGGTTATTGAGGAGAGAGATGAGTTATTTTTGTGGGACCATGTCAAAAGCTTTAGAGAGGTCTGGAAATGTAGCTGAGGAGAGATAACCTGCATTTTTATTTTGTAGGATAGTGTTAGAGAAAGAGAGTAAGGTGGTGGTGGTGCTATGTTTAGGTCGGAAACCATGTTGTGTGTTGGAGAGGAGGTTGTTAGCAAGGAGGTGATCTGAGACTTGAGAATGAATGCATCTCTTTAGTATTTTGGAGAGTGGCAAGAGAATAGCTATGGGGCGGTAATTGGTTAGATCTGTGGAGGGGCCTCCTTTGTGTAGGGGAATTATGTGTGAGACTTTCCATAGTGTAGGAACATAACTTTCTGACAAAGATCTGTTAATCAAGAGTGATACGGGGTAGGCTAGAACGTCAGCTGCAATTTGAATGTATTCACCTGGGAGTTTGTCTGCTGCTAATCTGGTGGTTTTAAGTTTAGTTAGTAGTAGTTTTATTTTGGAGGTAGGAACAGATGAGAAAGAGAAGCTAGTTGGGAGATTGTTAGTTCTAGTTGATGATGTGGGTTTATGGGGGGTTTGTGTTGTCTAGCTAGTGATAGTAAGGTTTGTGTGAAGTGATTGTTGAAAGAGGTAGCAATATTTTCAGAGGAGTGAGTTAAGTTAGGAGTGGGTGTACTTACTTTACCTGGGCGGAGGATGGACTTTATTGAGGACCAGAATTGTTTGGGGTTATGTTGGGAGGAGGTAAGGGCAGACTGGTAGTATTGGATTTTGTCCTGTTTTATAAGCTTTTTGGTTCTATTGCATAGTTCTAGGAATTTTTGCCTAGTAGCGGGGGGTTTTGGTTTTGCGCCAGTTGTCCCACGCTTTATCCCTGTTAATGTTAGCAATAAAGCAGCTAGGGCATAATTAAAAAGCAGTGTATCACTGTAATTAAAGCTGTGTGTTTGTATCTCTGAATCTAACCCTTGTAAGTGCTTTCTGCTGTGGTTTGATGATATGTTCAAGTATCAGATGGCTATCTTGTGTTTAAGGAGTAACCAGACTGTTACATACTTATAGTTTTTTAGCAGCTGTCAAGAGACACAATGGACACTGGGTTAGGGACAATACAGAGAATCATGACACCTTGCACATCTTCCTTACGTAGAGAAGAACACATTGAAGAAACTAGAGTACTACTTAGGAACTGAGATGAAAGATCCAGTAGTGCCTTTAGTTTTCCTCCAGCTAATCCAGTTGAACAGGATCTTTTCTAGGGACTCATTATAGAAATCACACCTCTAAAAGAAAACATAAGATACCAAATGGTCAAAAAGAATAAAGGCTGCAGCTGAGGTAGGTAGTTATGGCAGCTAATGATCCCTGATTAAGGACTTTCTAAATGCACATAGCGTAAAGCAAAACAAATTATCCTTTGTACTATTAAGATAAATAACTAAAGACAGGTGGTACTACTTGCTATGATTTATTGAAATGTTTTTTTCATTTTGGTTGCTTGCTTTGTCATAGGGCATGTACCATCTCTCAAATGGCATATAGTGCAGAGGAAGCTGTAACAAACATTCATGTTGTAATAGCCCTGGAGTGCTCATTATTTTGTAATGAAGTTTGTCAGCAGGTTAAGGGCAGCACTGATTTATGGTTATTAAAAGAATGATAATTCTCTTTTCATAAGATGGAAATGCAAGGATTACTTCAATGATTGTCAAATGTAATTTTCATTCATTGCAGTGATTCCATTATACTTTTTGCTGCAGATAAGATTAAAGCAGATTCTATTTTCACAACACCAAATAAAGAGAAAAATATAAAACACTCTGGAGTACTTTGCGTAATATGCCAAATTGCATTAGTCTCATGTTTTCTAGTGCTAAAGCACTTCATTTTCTGAAACTGTTTTAGCATTTTACTATAAAAATGGAACCACAGTGCTGTTGTAGATAAAGATTGTATCTTTGCTTACAAATATAGTCTAGGACTAGTAATCTAACAACAACTTGATGGTATTGATCTTTCAGCTTGTAGATTGTTTATGTGAAGCTTGCCTAAATTTTGATATTAAAGGTAGTGGCAATGTGAAGACAGAAATGCTAAAAAGCTGGAAGTTAGGGCATGCATAAGGCAGGAAGTGGTATAGCTCTGCTCCACAACTCCATCATCTCCTTCTCAATACAAAATGCATCTTAATGATATGAGACTTTAAATGAAGCAATGCAAAAAACAACATGGAAGGTGGTGATGGCAACAAGTATATAACACAAAGGGTTATTGTCAGCTTTTGCTCATAACTGGGTCGTTACATATTTGAGAAATGGATTTCAGCAAATTCACTAAAGAGGTTAAACCTAAAACAAAGGGCTGTGACTGGAGAATGAATTATAATCCTTCATAATACACGAGGAGCATGTAATTTAAAAGAAAGATATGCAGCCTATACATACATCTCAACTGAACAGATTTTCACAGAATGTCCAGATTTTTAACTCTTATTTTTTAAACTGTTCCTCATACAATTTATGTTTTTCTGGCAAATTAGTGAGGATTGACGTCACTAAATAATGAGATACATTTAACCTTCAGACTTCATATCCTTCATAAAATGCATGCTAACACTAATCCTGTTATTCTAGCAATGTTCTAAGGTTATAAGAGCAATATTTAAAAGCTGTCCTTATGTTTGGGCATTTGCCACCCCACCATTATGTCCAGATGTCTTGAGCTAAAGAGTTATGAACTATGAGCCTATACTGTTGGATCATCACTCTCCGGTCAATCTGCTTATTCTTGTACTAATGAAGTGCAGTTTTTTTGCTTAATTTGAACATTATGAAATTGGTAGACTCTCCACCATCCACCATAGCATGACTTGTTTTTTCTCCGCACAGGTTACTCACTTGCAGTTGCTACAGGGTGGATCCCCCATAATCCCATCTCACTCCAGACTGTGGGCACTAATTCAGTAGTTAACCCTGGTGTTTAACCATTCTGACTTGGGATCACTACCCCTTTTTTTAGGCTGGGGATTTCAGGGCTGTGATACAAGATTAGCAATCATAGAAGCCGCCACTAATGCTCACAGAAGTAGACCTAGCTTGAATAGATTATGAAAGTCTCTCATATATGCTGGCATCATGCTGAACATTGAAACAAGCTATGAGATGTGGTTACTGGGAGTGACTCAATGATGAGTATGCCCTTCAGACCCACCCCCTCACTCAACACAACTACAGTTCTCAACTCTTTTGTCAGCCAGAGCTAGATGAGCAGTTTAGTCCCACTCACAAATCACCTGTTGACCCTTCCCATGGGAAAGACTAACAGGCTTAGCCTCATCTTTCATTCCCATTCCCCTACCAGCTGCAACAAGCACCTGAACCACTAACTGAACTTGCATAATCTGAGTCATAATTAAGACTTTACCTGTCTATATCATGGAGTGCTAATACTATGTCTTGCTTTGCTACAAATTTTAATAAGAAGAAACATCCCTGTATGTCCATATTCATATTAAGCAGGTCTGAATTCCAACAGAGGATGGAGTATGCTCAAATTATGTCAACTTAGAAGCATATCTAATTAACAAGTTTGAGCACATCTCTCCATTATAGAGTGTACTATGGCCCCTAATCTTTGACATTTTATCCTGTGCACATAAAAAGATCCTTACTACACAGCTGTGATGCTAAAGTTAAAACCCATCACTTTGAAAAACACTACTGATACTGTTTAATAACTCAGGTTGGAAACTTAGCCTTTCTACCAAACATTCACTTTGTATAGTCTTCTTTAGCTAACTCTGAAAAAATAGCCTATTCCAACCTCCAAAATTCATACTTATCTCTCTAAATAAAAGCCTAGCACACTACATCCCAACAGACTTACATACTTAATATCTCAACTTGCTGCAGATGCCATAGCTTATCTTATATCTAGTCCCTTGAATAGATTAATACACAATTCGCATTTCACTAATTGCTGGGAACAATTCCATATCCCTCCCCTCCACAAAGGTGGAAAGTGAACTGAACTGACACATTTCTGAGCAATTGCTATTCTTTTTACACTCTCCAAAATCTGTGCATCCATTTCAATTTCTCCTTTCCAGGAATCTCGTCTCTTTATTTAAGCATGTTTTTTCGCTGTCACATAATATAGACACAGCACCAGTACCATTCATAAATATTATTTGCTACTACAGAACCAACAATAAATCAGTTTCTGTTTTATTTCCTAACCCATCTAAAGCATCCAATTCAGTCTCTTACAATAAACTCATGCAAAAGCTCGCAGATATGGGCTTCTGTCCCACCTCACGTGCCAGTTTGCCTCTTACCTCTCAGGTAGCTCACAATGGTTTAAAATGACATAAAACTCTATAAATCCTTCTTCCCATACTGATGGGAGTTCTACAAGGCTCATTTCTAGGTCCCCTTTTATTTAACAATTCCTTTGATGACCCTTCATTACACTCAGGTAATTCTTATATGTTGATGAGTCTACTGTTATTTCTTCACCCAATGCAGTTCAAGAGCTGTAATCAAATACCCAGTACTCCTTCACATTAGTAGAAACCTGACTCAAAAACTCCAACCTATTCTGTAATGCCAGAAAAAGCAAAACCCAAAAAAAACCAAAAAAACCCAAAACCAAATCCATGCTGTACATCTAAAAACTACTGAGATGCCAAAACTAACTTTAGTATAACATACTCAAATGGCAACCCAATAGAAATTGTGACACCTAACAAACTACTTGGACTCACTATTAACAAAAGCCTAAATTTTGATCTCCATATTAAGCAAGTAACAAAAGGAAAGCATCAGAAAGTAGTCATGAGATCCAGTCAAACCCTTCTTACAGACTCTACTAGGAAATGTTTAACATCTACCTGCCTTCTACTCAGTTTATCACATGCAGTCTCTACCTTCACCAACCTACAGTCAACCCAACTAACTAAACATGAACATATGTATAATAATGTTGCTAAATTTGCCACTAATTCTCCCACTTGCATCCATCATTGCACTGCAGTCAGGCAAATTAACTGGCTCAAATATCCCAACCTCCTAAAACTATCAACCAATTGTAGCATGGAAAATCCAACATAGCCCAGAAAAATTCCCATCTCTAGCTTCTGACATGACATGGTACCTCATATTGCACTCGTATTCATCAGTCCATCCATTCTTTCTGATGGGGTACTGCACTGTGCCTGAGATCTGATCCAGCCATTTGCTAGAGTTCTAGTGCCTTTAGCTCCAGCAAACTTTCTCATCATCTCTTGCAAACCTTTCCCCAGGTCTCATTTGCTGCCATAGCAATAGGATTGCATCTGTCATCATAGCTGTCATCAACTTTTATACATTTAACTTTAGGGGAGCTTTTAAGGATAATTTCATAGTTTTGCCTTCAATTCCAGCCTGTTAGCAGTTACTAACGAACAACGGACTGGACCAAAGAAGTTTAATTGCAAGTATAATAAAATTTAATTCACCACAATCAGAATAAGTGCTTTTGTTTGTTTGGCGCCTGCCAAACTTTTTCAAACAGTTGTTACATCACTTCCTGTAGCTTAAATAGTATCTACCCGTGATGTAAGCAATAATAGTTAACTTCAAAATGATTAAAATTAAAACTAAGACAGTTAATAAAAGATAAAAACAGCAGATATCTTGTAATTGTCACTTCCATTGATCAGTAAATATATGTTGCATCAAGCATTTTATAACTTTACAAGTAAGTGTTAAAGCAATTAATAGGTTGGCGAATTATTTGATGTCTTATTTGATGAATCCAGGTAGTTGAGTTTACTGATCAATGGAAGTGACAATTACAAGATATGTGCTTCCATTGATCAGTAAATATACTGTTGCATCAAGCATTTTATGTCCGCACAGACTCAAAACCTGAAATTCATAAATATAATAATAAAATATTTGATCAACATATATATAACATTTGTACCTGCAACATTGTAATTCACCATTTGCACAATCCAATCAACTCGATTACCTAAATACATCAAATAAAGTAGTAATAGTTATTTAAAATAGTTATTTTAAAATAAGTGTATATTGTCTGTTTCATAAAACCATTCTAAAAAGCCTAAACGCGTATATTTGTAACATTTATACCTATAACATTATGGTTCACCATTTGCGTAGCCCAATCAACTCAACTACCTGGATTCATCAAATAAGACAGCAATAGTTTTTTTAAATAATTATTTTAAACATAAGTGTATATTGTTTGTTTCATAAAAACTTTTTTAAGAAACCTGAACTTCCACGTGTTGATTCATATAATACGTTCAACGGTGAACTGTGCTCACAGTGTGTCCCTAAATAATGGTATAATAATAATAAATAACAGTAGTACATAAAGTGAACATATGTGGAAATGTATAAAATGAAATTTAAAATAAGTAATAACGTATATACATATATAAATTAACCATTTCAACCTTGCTCATATATTATTCTACTGCACTTTTTCATAAAAGGAACTAAAATACTCATATTGTCGTTGCATGTTTCATTCAAAAAAGATTATTGTTGTTGTTGTAAATGGTTGAATCCACCATTCGCTTAATATAGTTTTCGCCAAGCTATTAATTGCTTTAACACTTACTTGTAAAGTTATAAAATGCTTGATGCAACAGTATATTTACTGATCAATGGAAGTGACAATTACAAGATATCTGCTGTTTTTATCTTTTATTAACTGTCTTAGTTTTAATCATTTTGAAGTTAACTATTATTGCTTACATCACGGGTAGATACTATTTAAGCTACAGGAAGTGATGTAACAACTGTTTGAAAAAGTTTGGCAGGCACCAAACGAAAGCGCTTATTCTGATTGTGGTGAATTAAATTTTATTATACTTGCAATTAAACTTCTTTGGTCCAGTCCGTTGTTCGTTGGTTTTTGGATTGTTTGTTGCCGCTCTTATTGTGTTAGCAGTTACTGTTGTCTTTAGCACATTTAGTGTCTCATTTTAATTATTTTTGTGCGTCAGCTTACCTATGTCAAGGCAGCTGCTCTGTGTCTCTTTTTCTGCTTGGTTTAAATAAAAAAGAGGGAAATTTGTTAAGGGTTTTTTTCCTCATTTGCTTTTCTTGCTGTTTATTAGAAGCACTTAGTGATTGTCTTGGTGATTTTCTTCTGTTATGGATAAAACATGTACAAATTGCACCAAATGTGGGCAGAAGCTTCCCTCAAAAGATGCCCATGAGATGTGTGTTGTGTGTTAAGTTAGAGCATCTAAACATGGAATGTCTTGTAAGTGGCACATTTGGTCCTTAGTCTCTTGTGGATAGGAGTTCCAAAGTAATTATTAAGGGCCTTCTTCCTCCAGATCAGACTGACAAGCACGAGAAGAAAAAAAACAAAAGGAAAAGGTCAGAGACATGTAGAACAAAAATTGCAGGAATAAGGAACAAGCTTACTCTTTTTCTCCCAAGGTCCCAAGCCTAGAGTCTTTCCCTATATTGGTGCAAAAACCTAAATTTCTTCAGCTTGAGACCACTGTGGTCTGGTATAAATCCATTTTTAAGTCTGAGTAGACATTTAGCTAAGAGGGATTCTTCTCATTTCTTATCTGCTAGACCTCCTTCTGTACCTTTGGTAAAATCCTTCAGATCTTCTTGCAGTACAACAAAAGCAGATTGAAAACCTATGACATGGGCCTATCTTCAGATGCAGATGGTGCTGGGCATCATCCCACCCTTTTGTTTCCATGGAAGATTGGGTTAGCCCCCCCCCCTTAGTAGCTCCTTCTGTGGTGGCATTTTCCATACCAGTAGTTTTAGAGCTGGGTTTCCACCTGGATCCTGTTTTGGTGGCACCCCCAACGGATCTTGTTTCAATGCTGATCTCTCACATGACACTAACCCCTTTGTTCTCAATTGGATATTAGACCTGAACAATTGACATTGGCTCTTTGACCCATCAGCAGCTTCAACTTGCTTAGCGATGTTTTTTTATGTCACAGTCATTGAGATTTGAACTCTCAGTACTGGTCTCAACTTTGAAGAAGTCCAGATCTTCCCTGTTGGGTCTTCAGTCTTTGGTTCTACCAACTTCTGGCTCAGAGGAGACGGTACCGAGAATGGGGCCCTTGGTATGGATTTATTCTGGTTCTGCATTCAAGACTACGGAGAAGATGATTGTCTCTTCCTTGGCCTAACAACAAGACTTCCATTGCTGGCAGCTCTGCCCCCAGGTGCACCTTCATTGCTCTTACACCACTCATCTAGTTTCTCAGGGACAAAACCATATCATCTAGAGATACGCAAATAGTGGAATGGCGCTTCCATAGATTCTGGCTAGTCATAGACAGAGATTCCTAGGAAGAGTGGTCATAGACAGAGATTCCTAGGAAGAGCCAAATGAGGGTCAGAAACCAGAAGTAAATTTACTTCTGGTTTCTGACCCTCATTTGGCTCTCCTAGCGAACTTGTTTCAGGTTCCAGGTTTTTTTGGTTCGCTTACATCTCCTTTCAGTGATTTCTAGGAAGAGGACATTTAGGAGGAAGCATGTGTACACCCTCTCGGAGTCCTTGACATTGGATACGAACTGGGATGAAGGAGAGGGTTTTCCTAATCCCCTCTAGAAGATGTCATGTTTGGCAAGGTCCTTTAAAGAAGTTGAGGGGATCCTAGCGATCTGATTCACCCTCTCTGGATAAGAAAGTCCTGTTTGAGGCATAGAGCTCTGCCCCTTGTGCTTCTCCATGGTACCCCTTGCATACCAGCTTGTATATAAGGTCTACAGGAAGGCAGGGCAGGAACCATATACTTCAATCATTCCTCAGGAAAACAGATGAGATTTTACACCCACCTAAAGATTGGCAGTATTGGTCAAAATGTCTTCCAGTGAATTCAATGCTAGTTGTAGCAGCCACTTAAAAAGAGCTCAGTGATGAGTCCTCAGCTCTCCATTCCCCCAGCAAGAAGTCTTGGGTAATGAACAGGATAGGAAAAAGTGCCAATGGTTTAGGCACCTTTGCCCTGAGATTGTTGAACTACTTAACACATATGAAGAGGTTCTAAAGGAACCTTGTGAAACAGGCTATGGATACTTTGAAAAAAAACATGACTCACGACTCAGGAGTCTACTAAACAACTACATACCACTGAGAAAACAATGTTTAATATTACCTACCTGTTAATATGGCTATATCATAATCAGCTGATAGAGCAGCAAGGGCAGTAGGCACTGGCGTGACTATGAGGCATCAAGCATAGCACCATCTGTGTGATTTTGCTGACAATTTCAATGCATCTTTCTGTGCCCTTTGATGGATGCTCTATCTTTGGCCAGCAGTTATGGATAAGTTAACTAGGTGTGAGTAGGATGGGAAAATGCTGTCTGACAATGGGAGTCAGGTTTCAGAACAATCAACAGCCTTTCAGCAAGAATCAGAAGGATTCCAGACTCCTACAGTTTAAAAGATCACAATGCCTGTCCTTTGACTCCTCTTTGGATAGGAGCAGCTGTGTCAGATGTGGCCCCTTCAATGAATGCCAACAAAGTTGAAGACATCTGCAAAAGCAGGGATATTGTGAAACCTTTCAAGGAAGGTCAAACCAACACCCCTAAGAGCTTGCCTGACTGTCTAACTCTGATGGCAGTAAGGGGCAGGTATCTTAGTAGCTTCCTGTATTAATGGTCTTAAGACAGGACAGATGTCTCCAAGATATCATGTACAGATGGTATTCCATATTAGGTTTCCATAAATCATCAACGAAAAAAACGAAAAAAAGGCACTAGCACTTCTATAAACCAATAACTGTAGAATAAGTGCCAGGAAACGTTGATACTCAGTCCATGCAGTTTATTCCACAAATAGTTTAAAAACAGGTGAAAACAAAAGCAAACGCCAACTTGTATTAACGCTCTTTGGTAACAGTTCAGTATGCGTTTTCGTCCTTCACAATAGGACTTCATCAGACAAATCTCCATAGTTAATTCCTTTCATTAAATAGTGAATCAGCTTATTTTAATTATAACAATTATCCATAGACCTTTCTCTGTTAATTCAAACTAACCTATCAAATTGCACACGCTCATGAATATTAATGCCCATCTGTGAAAAGTGCAGAATTCTTTAAAATACGTAAATTCATTGCTCTCATTTAAAAACTATCATCATGTTCATTTATAAATTTATACAATATAGATATAAATATTCAATAAATAAATAAATAATTGTCAATACATACATTAAAAACTGTTTGTTAAAAACTCATTTTATATAAAAAAATACATCTTTCTAAAAAACTTCCTTTAAAAACTTTTATCATTTCATTCATTGAGCTGAAGGACTGGCATATGTTGTACAATAGTGCCCTCTAGTGTCTTTTGAAAAAAATGTGTATTATTTTCCTACTAGAGTTTATTAGCTCTTATTTTAAGTAAGGGAGTTATGGTTAAGAAATCGTTCATTCCAGGTTTGGAATTAGAATCTAAATTGATCTGCCACCATAATTCCTTACTTTCCAAGATTTCTTCCCATAACCCACCCCTAATATTTGGTAAGATTTGGTCAAGAACAAAAAATTGGAACTTGTACTCAGGACAAATAATGGAGTGTTTATATAAGGCATTTGTGTTCTTTGCTTTCAGAATGTCATAATTATGTTCGTAAATTCTTCTTTTTATACATCGTTTCCCCACATAAAATGACTGACATTTCTGGCAAATAGCAATATAAACTACCCTTTGCTTTCACAATTATAAAACTTATAACTTTTGAGCCATCTTTTCTACTTTCAATATAGATTGTTTCTTTATTAATAATATGTGGGCACTGTGTGCATCTCCCACATCTGAATGTCCCTTTCCTCCCTTTATTTCCTGTTCTTGTTATTACATTACTTTTTTCCAAAATCTTGCCTAAATTTGGTGGTTTTTGTACACCATTTTGGTTCCATTGTAGTTATTTCTTCAATGTCCGTTAAAGAGCTAAATTTGCTCCATCCTTTTTAAAAATTTCTCTCAACTTAAAATTGGAATGGTTATACTCAACTATTAAACTTCTAGTAAAATTAACTTGTTCATTTTTATTATTCCTGTTAGAACAAATATGTGTATCCATTTCCACCTTAGTATCTCTCCCTCTTTCCAAAATTGGTCTGAATCTACCCAGCCTACCTATCTCCACTTCCTTCCTTAAATTCTATAAAATCGTGGGGTATCCAAAACATATTATTTAAAATCCTGCATTCTTCTTGAAAATCCATATCACTCGACGTCATCCTGGAACCCCTTACAAATTGTCCTTTTACTATGTTTTTCTTACTATAAAGGGGGTGGGCACTGTCATAATGTAAGAATGAGTTCACGATGTGTCTTTTCTGAAAACCTTACTCTCAAATTTCCCATTTTCTTTATATATTTCTATATCTAGGTATTTCAATGAATCCATACTTATAGTGTGTGTAAATTTCAAAAATGTAGTGGTTTGGTTGATGTATTCCATAAATTCTAGAAATTTTTCTTGACACTCTCTCCATAAAATAACTATGTCATCTAAAAATCTGTAGTATTTTATCCAACATTCTTTAAACCTACAGTTAACAATATATTGTTCCTCCCATTTGGCTAGAACAATATTTGCAAATGTGGGGGCACACACTGCCCCCATAGCTACACCCGTCTTTTGTTGATGGTATTCACCATCAAACATGATATAGTTATATTTTAACACTGTATCCATGAGTGTCACACTAGCAATCTTGTCTTCCAACCTCAATTTTTCATCACCAAATACCATCTGCTCAAACATATCCATCCCCTCATTAAAAGGAATGCATCCAAACAAGTCAATGACATCTATTGTTATGAATAATAAATCTTCTCTAAACATATCTTGTTTTATTGCCCCTAAGAAGTCCCAGGAATCTTTTAAAATCAATTTGTTATTTAACCAAATATGCTTAGTTTTAAAATCAACAAATTTTGCTAAAGGGCTGGTTTTAGATCCTGCAGCAGAAACTATAGGTCTAATCATATTCTTATGAATTTTGGGTATCCCAAATATATTGGCTATTATAGGTTTCTTAACTTCCAAATATTTAAAGGTTTTATCGTCTATTACTTTCTCTATCATTAAATCTTCTAAAATTGTGTCAATTCTATGATAGGCTATATTAATTTCATTTAGGGATACCACCCCATATTTTTAATCATCACTCAGTATAGTATTCAGTTTTCCTTCATATAAAATTTTGTCCATGACGACAATTCCCCCACCCTTATCTGGTTTCATAATCCTTAATGAGTTATTATTACTTAGGTTGTTTAAAACTTCATTCTCTTCCTTATTCAGATTATGATAAACCCATCCTTTATTACAATTTTTTCTGACTGAATCAATCACTACATTTTCAAAGTTCTTTATTTGTGGAATTAACGGAGGGTTAAAAATTGACTTTCTCTTTAAAACACTTTCTCCTGTTCCTTCCCTTTTAAAACCAGCCCTACCAGCCATTATTTCTAAGTTGATTTTCCTGGTGAATAACTTAATGTCTAAAATAGTGTTTGTGATATCACCTCTCCTGTTAGGAATGTATTTCAGTCCTTTGCTGAGTAGTGAAAAATGGTTGGGGTCCAATATTAAACTACTAATATTATAAATAGTAAAATTGTTATAAGTGTTTTTCACATCTTCATGTACTATTATTTCAGTGTTCAAATCATTTTGAACAGAGGTGGGGGTATTTACATGTATCTCCCCCTCCCCCTCGAGTCTGAAAATTTCCTTTGTAGTTGAAATTATTTTCATATAGTGTTCCCCTTCCCTCTAATGATGGAAATTCTACATCATAATTGTCTCCATGCATTCTATTGTCGTCCCCAGTCCCATTCCTATTATTGTAATGAGAATAATCACTCTTTTTATTATTGTTATTGTTCCATTTACCTTTATAATTATTAAACTTATTCCCCTGATGTAGTGGTTTGGGGTAATTATTATGATTTTCATACTCATTTATATCTCTATTCAATTTACCCATCTTACGCTGTATCACTTCATCACATTTCATGTCTATTTCCTTTCTCATTTGAAGGTATTTATCTTTTTCTTCTCTGATACCGTGAATTAAATCTGTAGTGATGCATGTATCCAATAACTCAATTTCCCCACCCAATTCCTTTTGTTTGTTTTCATTATCATTTATAATCAACTTCATAACCTCCAAACCACATTTATTAAAAACTTCAATCAAACATTTGTGAAAATGAGAGCCAATCTGCACATTATTAGGGTATTTGTATACCCTTAAACCTTTAGGGACTATCTCCCTTTGTAAACATTCTCTCAGGTAAGCGTTCTCAATACTAAGTATTCTGTGCTTAGTTAATAAATTATTCAGTCTGTCAATTTTCATACCATAAGACTCACCATCATTAAATACTTCATTTTTACTTGTAAAGTTACCAAACTGAATGTCTCTTTTGAGCCATTCAAAAGTTGTTTTTTTATTATTGTTATTATTGGAAGCAACAGTACCTTGCAAACCAGGATTTGGTTTTGCATTCCGTTTGGGTTTAGCACCCAAGTCCTTACTAAACGTTTTAACAGCTTCTTCCTCAGTGGATCTATCATGTAGAATACCCGGGGTATCCTGGGTATTAACAGAGAAAGGTCTATGGATAATTGTTATAATTAAAATAAGCTGATTCACTATTTAATGAAAGGAATTAACTATGGAGATTTGTCTGATGAAGTCCTATTGTGAAGGACGAAAACGCATACTGAACTGTTACCAAAGAGCGTTAATACAAGTTGGCGTTTGCTTTTGTTTTCACCTGTTTTTAAACTATTTGTGGAATAAACTGCATGGACTGAGTATCAACGTTTCCTGGCACTTATTCTACAGTTATTTCCATAAATCATGCCAACAGAAGCTGCAATTACTTGATTGTTCCTACCCAACAAATGTCAGCTGTTATATAGGAAGTTTTCACCCTCCTTCAAAAAAGGCCATTCAGGAGGTCCCACCAGACCAAAAAGGGACAGGAATCTATTCAACATTCTTGTTGGTTCTGAAGGAAAACAAGAACCTCAGCCCATTCCTAGATCTCAGATGCCTAAATGTATATGTAAAGAAGACCCAGTTCAGAATAGTCACCGTCATCAATTTTGTCGGTGTTATGATACATCAAGAAACAAGAGGGAATAAAGTCTTACCCTCTTTGCCAAGAAGCTGTGAGAGTGTGGTAATGGACTTTGGATTCAGGTTACCTTCTGTTAGCAATGCACATTCTCAGGAAATCCAACTGGCTAGCAGACAGAGTCTGCAGGTCTACCCTTTTACCTCACAATTGGTCTTTGAATCAGGCAGTAGCTCAAGAAATATTCAGTCAGTGGGGCCTGCCTTGCTGAAATCGGTTTGACTCTTCCCTCAAACACCAAGTGCAGGAGGCGCTTTGCCCTAGAACTCCCTCTAGGATAGTCAACCAGGATTACTCTAGTTTGCCAGTGGCCCCAAAGTCGGCTACATGCCTTTAGTCATCTGCCCCTCATAACAAAGTTCCTTCAGAAGGCATCTACCAGCAAATTGCATGAGATCCTCATTGCTACATTCTGGCAAAGACAGATGTGCCTTTCCTTGCTAAAGCCTCAGATATGGGTTCTAGATCCACAACTGAACCTACTCTCTTACCCCTCTAGTCAGCCTCTCCTGGACCTTCACAAACTTAAGTTAACTGCATGCTTTCTGCAATTCCCTTAATAGCCAGACATTTTTCCCTTTCAGAAAATATAATTCACATTCTGTCTGCTTCTCAGGAAGTCTGCTCAAAAGATTTACAAGAGTAAATGGGAAAGATTCCCAATCTGGGCTTTTAGCCAATGTTTTGACCCATATTCTGTTTGGATAGCAGATTTGCTGCACTTCCTGTCTTCCCTCTTTGATTCAGGCTCAAGCTTCTCTATGATTAAAGTCCAATTGGCAGGCATTTCCTACTATCTTAGTTTTGAAACGTGTACAGTAGTCTCTCATGAGATGTGCAAAGCCTTCCTCAAAGGGATTTTTCTCTTTTATCTTTCCATTAAGGACACCACTTCTTACTGAGATTTGAATATGGTCTTGGAAGGCCTAACCAAAGTTCCATTTGAACCATCCACTTCTTTAGTCCTAAGGTATTTGTCCTGGAAAATAATATTTCTTGCAGGTATTACATCTACTAACAGGATATCAAAATTGCACACTTTGTCTGTCTCTTCTGCTTATATGATCTTTTCATAAAGATAGGTTACTCTAAGGACAAGTCCTTCTTTATTCCTAATGTGGCTTCTGGAAAAAGATATTACTCAATCTGTCAACCTGCCTGTGCTATTCCTAAATTACCCCAACAATGGAAAATATCTCTTACATACCTTAGATGTCCACAGGCAACTAAGATTGTATCTACAAAGAGTGTAGTCATTCAGAAAGAACAACCAATTACTTGTGACATTTGCTTCAAACAGAATATGAATTTAAGGATACTAAGCAAACTATCCAGAAGGCTATCAGATTGCATCTCATTTGTTTACTTTTCCAGTAATAAATCTCTGTCTTCAAGACCAAAGGCCCATCTATAAGATCTATGGTTACTGTTACGCTTTTTTCAGGAATTCCTCTACTGATGATATTTGTGCCACAGGCTTTTAGTCCATGTTGTACACCCTTCTAAGCACTGCAAACTGGACATCATTTCAAGGAGTAGAGCAGCTTTGGTACTTCAGTTCTTAGGGGTATCCTGTCATGATACCACCCAGAACAGTTGGAGCAGTCGGACTGATGAAATAGGATAAGGAAGTTATATACTTAACACAAGACTGGATCCTTTTTGTTCAAGTCCATCCAGTGTGGCATCTCTCCCTCCTTCCTCCTTTCAAATTGTCATTTGCTCATTATTGCTGTTCTCCTAATATGTGTAGTTTCTAGGCAGCAAACTCGATCTGAAGGATAGTTTCACAAGGAATGATGCAAACATTTACAGGAGTTCTTGGCAGTGGAGTTTTAGTATATCGCCAGATTGGATCTGAAGAGCGACTCGCTGTCTTAACAGTTGTATTAGATGGACTTGTATGAAAGGATCGAGAAATATTGTAAGTACGTAACTTATATTTACTTTAAAGCCTTATTAAAATCACATCTCTTTGAAAACTGGAGCTTTCCCTTTTCATCTACCCGTGGATAACCCTACCTATTCGTTTTTCACCATCCTTGGCAAAGCAAGTAGGACTTACGAGCATCTTGTCTCATGCTGACACATACTGGATTCCCCTGGGATAACATCGACTATTTAGCCAATTTTTGAAGCCAATTATCTTTTCTTTGTACCAGAGTATCGTTCTTGGGGAAGGAAGGATTCCATTCAAGAGTCTTGCCTACACTTGTGACATGATGGGGAGTTCCAACATGTTTCTCTGGTTATCCCTCAGGGTTTGCATATCAAGTCATTCATACCCACCTGGACAATCACTATGTCCTACTAATATTAGTCAGGTGTAAACACCACAAGGGCCCTCTTTCATGTACCTGGATTTCTTCTATCACCTTGTCTTTTTCCAGCCTAGTGAGAGGAGAATTAGTTTGCCTGAAGACTTTTTTGGCCCTCAACTTTGCTTGCTGTATGTTATACAAGTGCATTCTTCTTCTTCTTCTTCTTTTGGCTGCTCCTGTTAGGGGTTGCCACAGCAGATCATCTGTTTCCATTTCTTCCTGTCCTCTGCATCTTGCTCTGTCACACCAGCTGCTTGCATGTCCTCTCTCACCACTTCCATAACCTTATCTTAGGCCTTCTTCTTTTCATCTTACCTGGCAGTTCCATCCTTAGTATCCTTTTCCCAATATACCCAGCATCCCTCCTCAATACATGTCCAAACCAATGTAATCTCACCTCTCTGGCTTTGTCTCCAAACTGTCCAACTTGAGCTGACTCTCTAATATACTGATTCCTAATTCTGTCCATCTTTGTCATACCCAATGCAAATCTTAACATTTTAACTCTGCCACCTCCACCTCTGACTCCTGCCTTTTTGTTAATGCCACCATCTCCAACCCATATAACAAAGCTGATAGATTGTCTCACTACCCTCTTGTAGGCCTTCCCTTTCACTCTTATTAGTACCCATCTGTCACAAATCATTAGTGACATTCTTCTCCACCCACTCCACCTTGTCTGTATTCTCTTCTTCACCTCTCTTCTACACTCAGCATTACTCTGAACTGTTGATTTCAAGTATTTAAATTCATCCACCTTCATCAGCTCTACTCCCTGCATCCTCACCATTCCTCTATCCTGTCTTTCATTCACACACATATATTCTGTCTAAGTCCTGCTGACCTTCATTCCTCTCCTCTCTAGAGCATATCTCCACCTCTCCGGGGTCTCCTCAACCTGATCCTTACTCTCACAATAGATCACAATGTCATCAGCAAACATCATAGTCCATGGGGATTCCTGTCTGATCTCTTCTGTCAACCTGTCCATCACCATTGCAAATACAAAAAGGCTCAGAGCTGATCCTTGATGTAATCCCACTTCCAACTTAAATGCATCTGTCACTCCTACTGCAGACTTAATCACTGTCACACTGTCACACTACCCTCAAATGCATTGTAGGCTTATATTTTACTATTACATGTTTATTCTGAGATCAATGATACATGTGCTCTTGTTTTTTTACTTGTTGTCCTTTGTATAAGTTTCAGTGAAAAGAATGAAGCAAGGAGGTTTAGGTGGATGTGGAGCAGATGGATTACTTCTATATAGAGACCTTACATGTAGCCAAGTAAAATATTTATATATTACAAACGTTTACTTCAAACAATAAATGCTGTTTCAAAAACTTTAAAATAGCTTTACATTTAATGACATGTTAATAAAGATGTTAGCAAAGATGTTCATACAAAAAACACATAAAAAGTACATATTCTTTTTGTTTTGTTTTGTATTAAAAAATACATATGTAAATTACAAGGGGCTTCTAGTCTTGATATAGTCATCTTATTAGAAGAACTAAAATAGTATTAAAAAAAAAAAACTTCAAGGTAACATCCCATGAAACGTCTTGTGTCCAAATAAAACTGTACATTGCCTAATTTTGTTGCCTAGAGAAGGTTTACTTGGTGAGTTTATAATAAATAAAGTACAATAAAATAACCTGTATTACACTTAAAATGCAACAAAGAATGCAATATAGGGGTATGTAATTGTCAATTTACTAATTTACTTACTGTGTCCATCATAATTCATTCAATTATAATCTAATCTAGTCAATAAAAGAGATTAATATGAGATGAATTTTCTTATATTGTACAGATATTTATTTGTGCCACAAAGTTTAATAGCTAGTTGTTGCCTGCTTCAGTGTCTGAATATCTGTATATGTGTGTATGTGTGTAAATATATATATATATATATATATATATATATATATATATATATATATATATATAGATAGATGTGTGTGTGTATGTATATATATATGTATATATATATATATATATATATATATATATATATATATATATATATATATATATATAGATGGTGTGTATATATATATATATATATATATATATATATATTTTTTTTTTTATGGTATATAAGGTATAAATATATATGTGTGTGTTTGTGCGTGTATGTATGTAATATATTATTACAAAAATATACACAATTACAAATATACAAAGCCATACACAAATAGATGAAGCATTAACACCATTATATTTTTCTAATTAGTTGAGAAAATAGAACTACATGAGAAATAAAATTCATTGTAGTCACTGTATCATTTTCATCAGCAGTAATGGATGTGATAGCTTATAAAGAAAAATATTGGTTTGTTTATACTTATTGTTTAAAAGAATCAATAATTTATAGCTGCAATCATTTATTTATGATGTGCACCTTCTCACACAAAAAGCAGCCTTGCTGTAGAATTGCTGACTACAGAATTTTTAATAACTATATTAAATCATTTTTCAAAGAGTTACCCAACTTTCTTTCTTTTTTTTTGCACTCCATATAGTGGGGACAAGCTAAGCAGGTTACACACAAGTATGCAGCAATACAAAACATATTATAGACTTTTGAGTTAAAAGATTAATACCTCATAATGTAATTGTAATGTTTTCTTACTATGGTCTGTGATGCAGCCTCTGCATTTAATCATGCATTAGCTTGGGACTCAATTGTAAACATGAAAACTCATTTTTCCATGATACGTGATATCTTAACCTACCACGTCATCATCTCTCAGCATTATTTAATGCATCATGTTATGCCTTCTCTGTTTATTTTCAGTGTATATATTAACATCTCTTAAGTAAACATTAATATAATAATAAAAATGTGAGACATATGAACTTGGGTTCAGGAACATGAGCTCCCAGTACAGAAGAGACACCCCACATGGGCATATCCCCAATCACAAAAAATCTAAACAGGAAAGGGAACTGTTGATGACATGCATTGGTATTTTCCCTCCACTGCTGGCTTTCACATACTTACCTGAAGAACATTACCCCTTAATCAAGGATGTATCACTTTCCAGTTTGGTGGTCAAGACATGTCCTCATACTGGTTCAGTAAATCAGCATTTGCAAAATTTAAATGTATGAAAACACAAGGAATTTTTACAGCTGCTTAAAGTTTATGAAGAGAGAAAGCACAAGACTGTACTATATGACTCTGTGACATTATGCACAGTTAATGAATCTGTCTGCATGGCTTTTGCTGGAAAAAAAGTTCTGTGAGGTCAAGACACTCTAGGATTCTGGTAACATCCCAAGTTTATTATCACACCCTTTATTGTATACTTTGGTTGAAAGAGCTTTGTAGTTAGTACCTTTCCCAATTCCAGCTGAACTCCTCTAATGTTATGATGAAGAATTTTAAAAACCTTGGAGGTTTAGTCAAAATTTATTTCAAAACCTCCAGTGTTTTGAAATTAATTTGGTATTGTAGTGTTTCCACTAGTCTTTAGTTAGATACTTTGTCCTAGCCCCTTTACCTCAACTGTCTGTCCTTGTCCTTAAGGAAACACACAGACACACACACACACACACACTGGAGTACACATTCTGCAATGCACACACGCGCACTTTGCAGACTACAACAGGCTGGTACATGAAATTACCATTTTCCTGTATCACACCTCTGTGCTGAATAGCAGACTAAATGTTTTAATATATGTGGGCACAAATTAGCCTCATGATTGCATAACATTCAGACAGTAGCTGGCCTAAAGAGTTTTGAGGATGTCTCTTTTCTTTACTATGTGTAGATTGCAGACAGGATACATGAGTTTGGTTTGGGATGCTGTGGGCATCTTATTTTCCAGGGCTTGAAAACTCAGCACTCCAGCATTTCATCATGTTCTAGGAGTACCCTAAGTAGTTATGGACAGTAGTGTTCAAACCAGAGCACTGTAGCAATTTGTGTGTAGTTTGAACTGTAGCAACTGTTTACTATATTGTAGCAAGCAGTTTGCTACGGTTTAAAGTGAAAAAACACTTTTTTAAATATAAAACCTGAGCACTGTAGGACTTCATGCTGTGTGTAAACTGTAGCAACTGCTGCTACACTGTAGCAAGCAGTTTGTTTACAGTTTGAAGAAAAAGAAGACAACAGCGTTTTTTCAAAAAAATAAAACCTGAGCGCGGTAGCACTCTGTGCGGTGTGTAAACTGTATCAAGCAGTTTGATGCAATTTAAAAGAAAAAATTCTTTCTTTCTTTTTTTTTTTAAGTAAAATAGCACAGAGTTGTGACCTGATTGAATCCCACATTTCAGGAATCCCATGTACCTGATTACGGACTTTTGTTTTTTCCTCTTTACTTGGAAGAGCTGAGGGGGTGGGGTGCTAGTCTGTGGGACTGGCACTGCAGGTACTGAAGGTGTAATCAGGGATGGCTCACACTACATTATTAGAATTTTTGTTGCAGTGCATCAGAGGTATAACAACGTGTGAAGGATATGAGTTTTTAGTATCACTAGGAATTAGGAATGCACTAATGGATGTAGATTGTTAATAAATTCTGTTTGCTTTTACATTATTTTTTTATGGCAATGGTAAAGCAAAAGTACCAGAAGGAGGCAGCAGTTTATGCGTCTTGTTGCTGGTGTACCCAGTCTTTGCTGGTATACATTGCCCATGGTATAATTGTGTTTCAATTCATGATACATGGGGATACACCTACAGTCATAAGACAACCCTCAGTTCTATATATATAACTACCATTTGCTGTCAGACAAATGTGAATCACCAGGATTATTTCTGGATTACTAATTCACTTTGCACAATTTTTTTTAATTCACAGTTAATAAATATTTAAATAATATAGATACAGGGCAGCACAAAGTTCAAGAAAGGCAGAGAGTCAGGTAGTCACAGCAGGCACTTCTCAGAATTAAAGATTTGTGCACCATTGGAATATAGTCTGGGAACATACATGTGAATGAGGAAAAGTTCAATGTTTAAAGTATTTGCAACCTGAGACCAGATCTCTTTGATGTTAGGATAAGATCAGACTTGGATCATAAAATGCTGAGTATCTAACTTACAACAACCTTCCCCCAATCCCCCCCCCCCCCCATATCTGAAGAGCAGGTCCTTAAAGCCTTGTCCAAGGCAAAAACCACAGTCTCTATGGAACCAGATGACATCCCAGGCAGTCTTTTAAATGGGCTAAAACATGCACTAGCATCACCACTAAGTACCCTTTTCAATCATAGTCTAACCACAGGCTTTTTTCCTGCACAATGGAGAACAGCAACAGTTATTCCCCTCCACAAAGATGGCCTAGCAATAGACCTGAGGAATGAGAGACCCATAAGCCTGACCAGCCTCCTCTGTAAAGCTATAGAACATATCATTATGGACATCATAAGTAAACACATAGGTGACCTCCAAACCCTAGATCCTACCCAATTTGGCTTCGTGAAGGGCAGATTCTGCCTGTTATATCTGGTGAATTTCTTTGAAAATGTGACCAAGGCCATTGACAAGAGCAAATATACGCACAGAGCTTACCTCGACCAGGCAAAGGCTTTTGATATAATCCCCCATTAAGGCATTACTGATAAACTTAGCAAACTGAATGTAAACCCCTTCATTGTATGATGGGTTTCCAACTGGCTTACAAACCAGATACACACTATCAAAGAGGGTGACTCCACATCAGCCAGCAGACTTGTTAATAGTGGGGTGCCACAGGGTCAGTGCTGGGCCCCCTACTCTTTGGTATATACTTTTCAGAAGTTCAGGTCAAAACTAAGGGGCTGTAGCTGACCAAATTTGCAGAAGACTATAAACTAAGTGCAGTCATTGACTCCCCAAATGATGTCAGTATACTCCAGGAGGGTCTCACACAGACCAACAACTGGTGTATTAGTCATGGTCCCAAACTGAATGCAAAGAAATGCATCATCATTCCCTTCAGCACAAACAATATCCCATCACACTATCAAATCAACAATAATACTCTAAGTACCCATGAAGTGTTAAGGGACATGGTATCACAAGTTGACTACGACCTTAACTTTGACCACCATGTGTCTATTGTATTAAGGAAAGCTTTCTATGTAGCACACTTGGATTAGTGAAGGCATCACCTCAAGAGCAAAAGAAGTTTTAACCCCCTATAGTTGGCAATTATCTGGCCCATAATTGAGCATAATGCCTAGCTTGGTATGCACCTTACTAAGCACCTACAGCAATTAGAGAGACCTCAGAGGTTTCTAACAAAGAAGATCAAGGGGCTCCAGCACACACAGACCAACTAAAGTTCCTGTCAATATACTCCATGTCATATAGATTTCTTAGGGGAGACATATGCCTGGCCTACAGAACAGTCCATGACCCAAACCTAATGAACTTGCTGCATATCCATAAATCAAACAGGACTAGGGCTACCCATTCCAGGGACCTAAATATACGTGCAGTTTAAATAGAACATGCTGGAGGGACAGAGTTATGTCCCAGTGACTGCCACGTCTTTGTAACCGGCTACCAATTCATGTGAAACAGAGCACCTCTATGACACTGTTCAAGAGGAACCTGGATGAGTGGATGGGGCACCATAAATTCTTGCTGGGAATAGAGCCCACAACCCTCCTGGACATGTGCAGACATCACTAAATGCAATCTTGGGTATTGACTAGTATTTCTATGATATTACATTGGGATGAAATGGCTAGGCTTAAAATGACATCCTTTACATTGGAATGAAATGGCTAGGCTTAAAATGACCTCCTCTTCGATAGTCTAGAAATTTCTTATGATCTGGAAACAAAACTCCTAGATGTGGGTACAATTCTAGGCAAACCAGGGATAAGAAGGTAGCTAGAAGGTATATCCCAGTAGTGGAAAGCTACCAGTTAGTAAACAACATTTTTTCAGCAATTCATGAGCTCTAGAAGTCAGGTCAGCAGGCTAAACAACTTATGGGTAGTCGTGTCCTCTTCCACTTAAGAACTTTTCAGCAGCTTTAGCAATTCCATGTGTTTTCATGCAATTTTAGGACTTACCATGGCTTCTAAATGTTTTAGCTTACTGTATAAACATATATATGTATATAATGTCTGAATAAGTAAGTAAAAATAAGAAGGTAAGGAACTTTGCATATCCAGTTAAAAGAAAAGACTTGAATAAATAGACACATACTTAATCCATCTAAATCTCTTCCATACTCACTTGCTACACAGTGGATCTACCCAGCTTTTTAAGTCTGAACCTGTCTCGACTATGTGAATCATCTTGTCACCAAGTATTTGGTGGCAAAGATATCCATAGGCCTGGCTTCATGGGTGTATTCCAGTACCCTTGTTTTGGCAAGGTTCTCAAATTCTTTAAATGAACCTGAATCACAGAAGTCAAAATTGTGGATGCCTATTTGTCTAGCCCATCTTTTTGACCAATTTGTCAACGTTAACCTTACCAAGAGCACAGAGGCCATGACAAGACAGGTTCAAGGATCTCATGAACGTAGTGGCACCTCAGCTACATCAATGTCACATTTCCTGGGTGCATACTCTAGTTTAAAAACAGTCCTGACTCAGTGTGACTATGGAACAGTGTAATAGCACTTTGTCTATGTATGGTTATTGGAGCAATCACAGGAGGTTGTCAGCATACCTCTCAACCTGGAAACATCAAAAATCTGGACAAGGCCCATGAAAAATAGGTACAAATCTGTACCCTGATTAACATCTAATTTGCATACATAATTACGTAACCCCACCCACTCCAATGGAATTGTGGGATACTAACTTTCAAACGTAAACTGAAGAACAGATGACCAAGATATGGCCCCAGAGTCCCCCTGCAGCCATTTCAATGTCCCGTCACCTGGCTAATATGCCCCATTTACCATAAACACTAATGTGTGCATACTGCTTTACTTCTACAATGATTATTTGGATATTATTTTTACATTTTACAGCACAACAATGCCCAAACACTAATAAACATCTGGTAAACAAAGCAATACTGTCTCACAATGAAAATAGACTTGGCATTAAAACTTCCCTGCCCTTGAAACTCACATTCATTGAAACCCACACCACATCCAAAGAAAATGCATTTGGTCAGTCGTGGATAAAAATCACCTTTGGGCTGCTTTAAAATCATTGGCCTCTTGCACACAAAACAAGAAAACATACATGTGCTCTTTTCTTTGATACACCTTCCTGACTTTATCCAATTATATTCCTTGTACAATACAACACACTTTTTATAGCGCATTTTAAATTATTTTAACATTTTTCCAGTAGGCTGTACTGTAGGCAGTGAAAAAAAATGCATGAACAAATAATGACAGTTGCCCAATTCAGAACAATTCCATCATAAAAGTCTACTTCCACATCCACACTATGCATAGAATGACAGTAGTATAAGCCATAGGCATCTTACACAGCTTCTCACTCTTATTTTCAATTTTTTTTTTGGGGGGGGGGGGGCAAAAGGTCAAAAACCAGGGACACATTTTAAACATTGCTTGTATAATTTTGTAAAGTTGTTAGAATAAAATGTTGTGTTACCACCATGCATTTCACTAGCAAGCAAGTCTTGAGCCCTGGTCCCTATGCGCTACAGTCAGAGTAACTGCACAGCTTGCTAAAATGTAAAATGGACCTGTCCTGCACTGATTTCTGTAAAATGTAAACAGAGCTGCTATTGCAGGGATTTCTGACACACACAGTAAAACGGACCTGCGCTGCTTGCTTAGTTAGTACAAAGATTTCTGTAAAATGTAAATGGATCTGCTACAAAGATTTCTAATGTAAACCACACATTAAAATAGAGCTGCTACAAAGATTTCTAACATAAACCGGAGATGCTTACACATACATTTATGCAAAATGGAGCTGCTACAAATATTTCTATTTTCTAATATAAACCGGAGCTGCTTACACAGATAAATCTGACTTGCAGAGATTTCTCCAACACACATTTAAATGGAGCTGCAAGATTTCTAATCTAAATCACACACACACCAACGATTTATATAAAATGTAAAACGGACTTGCAGAGATTTCTCACACACACTTTTGCTTAAGCTGCTACAAAGATAAATGTAAAACAGACCTGCATTTCTCACACACACACAATAAAATAGAGCTGCTACAAAGATTTCTAACATAAACTGGAGATGCTTACACACACACACACACACACACACACATTTCTGCAAAATGGAGCTGCTACAAATATTTCTATTTTCTAATATAAACCGGAGCTGCTTACACATACTTAAAATGGAGCTACCTGCTTGTTTTTACACACATGGACAGAGCTGCTTTAAATACGGATACTTAACATACATCGGACACGCACCTTAAATCGCTACCTAACAAATAAGTGAATACCCAGCCACACACACACACTTTGTTTCCTTACCTAATGCCTTGCCTTGCTTCATCCTGTTCTCTCAGCCTGCAGCCCAAAGTCCATTTACCTTGGAAGAAATTTGCAAAAATAAAATAACTCCAGTCGCCAGCCCATTCGCAGCATTGCAGCAGTTTAAAAAAGTAATGTAAAGCCAGCCCATTCTCGGCAGCATTAGTGCTGCTACTGTTTAATTCTCATTTCCCGCCTGCTGAACCTGCTCATAGCCAGCCAGAAATAATGACGTGAGCTCCTTGAGCTCAATTCCGACTGGCTGGTAGCATTGACAGAGCTGACGTCATCACACACGTGATGATGTCAGCTCCAACAGCGCGAAAATTCAAAACATAAAAAAAAAAAAAAAAAAAAAAAAGCAAAAAATTCAGAAATGAAGGGGTGCCACTCAGGAATTGTGGCACCCCTTCATTTTGATCCCAAAACTCAGTAAAAACTGAGTAATACGGGATGGTTGGGAGGTCTGGTTGCCAGTCCTATCTACCTGTGTTTTGTGGACCTGAAGAAGGCTTGTGATTGGATTTCATAGTCTTCTGGAAAGTGCTACAAGAGTATGGGGTTCACAGTGACTACTTTGTGCCATTTTGTTCTTGCATTTAACGTGTGTGAATTGTGTTCACATTCTTAACATTAAGTTTGATATATTTATGATGGGCATACAGTCCACAAGTTGTGTATCTTAAGCTATCCCAGTAGCACTGAAATAAGCACCAACACGTTTCCAATCCAAAACTGAATATAACAAGTTTATTCACATAATCTGTTGAGCGCTTTCATCTTACAAAAGACTTCATCAGAACAATAATTCTTGATTCCTACTCACTTAAAAATACAAAAAACAGTCACCTGACTCAAACCATTTAAAAATTTAAAGTGCTACTGCTAAATATTCATTCCTTTCTACAAATTATATACCTTCTCTCCATCTCATCATTCTACTTGCATATTTACATGTTCTGCAGCATAGAAACAGTACAATTGATAGACAAATTATAAATACCCTTAGGTTATTTTTAAAATTTTTTTTAAAAAATCTATTCTTAAACATGTATGTTTATAAAAATACAGTATCCACAATAAATCATGCAATAAAAACCAAATGACATTTTAATTCAAATACATAGTGTACCCCGGGAGGCTCTACCCTAACCCTTATGGTTGTTCTACCTTATGTTGTCTAATATGGGTTTAATAGATATATGTTCGTTAATTCCAGGGTAAACTGATGCATTAAGTTTAATTTGCCACCTGACTTCTTTGTCACTAACCATCTTTTTGATGTCTTCCCCCCCTCACATTACACTTAACCAATTCTAAAATACCAATTCTAAAATACCAAATTTAAAATTAGTACATTCCTTATTCTCATTCAAATGTTTCCACAAAGCATTATTGTCATCATGTTTCTTTATACTATACTGATGATCATAAATTCTGTTATGTAAACATCTGATGGTTTTCCCTACATAAAAGCAGGGACATTGAGAACATGTGGCCAAATATACTAAATTCTTAGATCTACAGTTCCCTTTTTGAAACTTGATTCTTGTTTGATTATAATTTTGCAACACAGTGTCCTGCGTGTCCGTTATGTATTGACATTGTGAACAGGTACCACACTTAGTGGTACCAGAACCTCCAAATCTATCCTTGTTCTTGTTACATTTCCTCTCAAATAGATATTTCATGTTGAACCCATTTTTATACACAAAAAGTGTCTCTTTCCCCACAATGTTAATTACCCTGTTGTCAGCTTTTAAAACATTCCAATTCCGCTGAATAATACGCTTAATATCTCCACTAAATGAATCGTGTTGCAGCACACATGCCTTACCAAACTTATTAATGCCTTTCTCGTCCATTGTGATTCTCTTATCTTGTTTGTTTCTTTTTCCATTCACACCTCCCAAAAGGGGTTTATATTTTAATCCCCATTGACTCCTAATGTAGTCCCTAACATCCATAATCATATCTAAGGGGTACCCCCTTTCGACAAAGTACTGCCCTATTTTACTAAGTTCGCTATGTAAGTCATTCACGTCAGATGTCATCCGTGCGGCACGGATACATTGTCCTTTGACAATGTTCCTTTTCTGGGCCCAAGGATGGTTACTGGAAAAATGCAAATAGGAATTGCTAAACATATTTTTCCTAAATATATTAGACTTAAATTGCCCATTGTGCAAAGTGATTAACACATCTAAATATGAGATGGTGGCCTTGTCCATATTGATGGTAAATTTGAAATGCTCACTACAGGAATTTAGATATATGAAAAACTTTTCTAACTCCTGTTGATTTCCCTTCCATACCATAAAAATATCGTCTAAAAAATGAAAATAACAAGAAATATACCTTGACCAATGAGTTTGAAAAATAAACTCCTTTTCCCAATTAAATACCACCATGTTTGCATATATGGGGGCACACGCGGCCCCCATAGCAACACCCTTGGACTGTTTATAATATTCCCCTTCATGGAAAATATAATTGTGAGCCAACACCATCTCCATAAAATCCATAACTAATAAAGTCTTGTCCCATGACAGTAGTCCTAGTCCAGTAATACTTTCTTGGAACCTGTTCAGCCCCTCGTTTTGCGGTATGTTAGAGAATAGATCTATTACATCTGTTGTGACCAACCATTCTGCCCCTTTGGCTAAATCAGGCTGCAACCTTTCTAAAAAGTCCCAGGAATCAATCACTAGATGGGGAATCTCTGTAAGAAGAGGTTTTAACCATTTATCGATGACCTTCCCAAATGGAAAAGTTTTGGAGTGACTCCCCGATATAATGGGTCTGAACGGGGGATCCTTATAGTCCTTATGGACTTTAGTTATACCAACGATGGTCCCTATAATAGGTTTCTCAACCTTCAAAAATCTATAAAGATCAAGGTCTATTCTACCTTCCAAAAGTAGGTCTTCCAAAAATAGGTCCACCTTGTGGTATCCAATGTTGACTTCATTCACAGATGAAACTTCATATTTCCCGGAACCTAATAATATGTTGTTCATTTTATTACTGTAATCCTGGGATGGGTAGAGAACCACCCCTCCCCCCTTATCCGGTTTCATGATCCTAATGTTAGGGTCCCCCTGAATTTCCCTCAGAACCCTTTGTTCCTCCTTTGTAAGATTGTATCTAATATTATACCTATTCCGTTTACTATATTGATAAATATCCCCAATGACTAGTTTCTCAAAAGTGTCTAGTATATTGTTCAAAGGAGGGGTATAGGAACTTTTAATTTTAAATTCCTTCGTCTCTTTGTACTGCGAACCTTCAAATTTAACCCCAAGGTTTAATTTCCTTATATACTTCTTCACATCCATTATACTGTCTACTACATTGAGTCCACTAAAGGGTATGAACTTCATCCCCTTTGAAAACAGGGTGAAATGTTCTTTCCTAATACCCCTACCAGTGTAGTTGTGTATGTGAAAGGTGTCGTATGTACCTGTTCACAATGTCAATACATAACGGACACGCAGGACACTGTGTTGCAAAATTATAATCAAACAAGAATCAAGTTTCAAAAAGGGAACTGTAGATCTAAGAATTTAGTATATTTGGCCACATGTTCTCAATGTCCCTGCTTTTATGTAGGGAAAACCATCAGATGTTTACGTAACAGAATTTATGATCATCAGTATAGTATAAAGAAACATGATGACAATAATGCTTTGTGGAAACATTTGAATGAGAATAAGGAATGTACTAATTTTAAATTTGGTATTTTAGAATTGGTTAAGTGTAATGTGAGGGGGGGAGACATCAAAAAGATGGTTAGTGACAAAGAAGTCAGGTGGCAAATTAAACTTAATGCATCAGTTTACCCTGGAATTAACAAGCATATATCTATTAAACCCATATTAGACAACATTAGGTAGAACAACCATAAGGGTTAGGGTAGAGCCTCCCGGGGTACACTATGTATTTGAATTAAAATGTCATTTGGTTTTTATTGCATGATTTATTGTGGATACTGTATTTTTATAAACATAAATGTTTAAGAATAGATTTTTTAAAAAAAATTTTAAAAATAACCTAAGGGTATTTATAATTTGTCTATCAATTGTACTGTTTCTATGCTGCAGAACATGTAAATATGCAAGTAGAATGATGAGATGGGGAGAAGGTATATAATTTGTAGAAAGGAATGAATATTTAGCAGTAGCACTTTAAATTTTTAAATGGTTTGAGTCAGGTGACTGTTTTTTGTATTTTTAAGTGAGTAGGAATCAAGAATTATTGTTCTGATGAAGTCTTTTGTAAGATGAAAGCGCTCAACAGATTATGTGAAAAAACTTGTTATATTCAATTTTGGATTGGAAACGTGCTGGTGCTTATTTCAGTGCTACTGGGATAGCTTGTGGTGATTTTGTTCTGTTACTTGGTCGACTGGTCCCAGTTTTCGTATTTTCTTAGTTGTGTATCTTGTTTTCCTTCCTGTTGTGATTTTCATATGCTGTCAAGGTTTGTTCAAGGTTTGAAAAGTATTCAGTTTAAAAACGTGATGGTTGCATCTCTGCTGTTTGCAGATAATGTCATCTCGGGCTGAAGCAATTGTGATTTGTGGCACACACTGGAGTGGTTCACTGATGTGTGGAAAGCAGTTGGAGATGAAAATCATTTTTTTCTAAATCAGAGTATATAGTCCTTTCTCAAAAGAGAGTACATTATGTTCTATAGGTAAGGGATGAAAAGCTACCTCAAATAAAGTGGATATCTAAACCACTCAAAAGTGAGGTAGAAGGGATTTTGTGCCAGACTAGTGGATAGGTGCAACAGTGGCAGCAATTAAGATGAGAATAAAGAATGTTTAGAAAAAATTAAAAAGGAAAAATGAAGAGGAGAAGGTGAAGGGGAATGAAACATGGTAGCAGTGTGATAAAGTGGAATGCCAGGGAAACAGGAAAATGTATATGAAATGCAAGTCTATCCTGGGATCTGACAGTGTCCATTGACAACAGAAAGCAAAGAAATGAGAGATGGCAAGTTAAAGGCTTTGCAATTCTTAGAAGTGTCAGGGAGGGAAAAGGAGTGGGTAGGAGTGTTAGTTCATGCAAGAATTTGCATAACTTGTGAGATGATCATAGAAAACAGGGAACAGGGGTAAGGTAATATGAGAATGGTGAAGAAGGTTAGAATATTATAGCAATAACCCACACCTGGGTGTGGGTAATGCTGGATTTACCCACGGTTGGTGTGGTTTGGTCACAAGGGTGAATCCCGAGTGGCCAAATAAAGACAACCATGGGGAAATCCAGCATTACCCACACTCAGAAGTGGGTTATTGCTATTATACAATGACATTATTTACGAAAAAAAAAATACTTACTTTTCTTAAATAATGGCATTGTATAATGCCTCCTTGCTGCCCTTCCGCAGCTATCTGGTATTCTGCGGCAGTTCTGATGTACTGAGCATGCGTATGCTTATGCAGTACATCAGAGCTGTGGGTGGAAGCAACAGGAGAAAGCAAGATTTCCGTTGCTTTATACAAAGTGTCTCGCTATGTTAAATGAGTTTAACATAGCGAGACAGTGTCTAAACAGCAATGGAGATCTTGCGTTCTCTGTTGCTGTAAAAAAAAGACTTATACTAATGGAAAAAGTCTGCGTCACCGGACCTTTTTCCATTAGTATAAGTCTGATTTACAGCGTGCATGCTGACCAATCAGTGTGCACATTTTGGAATATTAATGAGGGGGTTGTTGTATAATGGTAGTTAGACTGCAGACAGAATGTTGCTAAAACTGGTGTTTATTTATTTTATTTTAACTCTGTCAACCAGAATATGGTGCATATTATAGAATCACCATCTGCATGTTCAATCCAGGCTGCATTCAAATCTTAATAGCAAAAAAGACAATATCAAACTAAGTTAATTAAGTAACAACATTGAAGCAATCATGTGCAAACACAGACTTTGTCAAGCCTTGCTGCATTCAATCGTAATAAAAAATGTACTAACAACAATGATACAAATGTATGCAAACATAGACTGTGTCTATAGTCTTTGATGGCATTATAAAAATTAATAGAGGTAAAAATTAGCAAAAGGAAATGTACATCTTTGTGTAGGGTAGAAGTAATCCTGCAAAAGAGGTGCCTAGTGGCAGCAGGCAAATGAACAAAGATTTGTGTATAGATGAGATTTGGTTAATTAGGTGATACATCCTGTAGTGAGACATTTGCGGTTAAAAACTGAATTGCTGCCTGAATTTAGAGTACTTTATGATGGCAGTGAAATCAGGTGGACGGAATTGCCACAGCTTTGAAACAAGATCAGAGATGTTATAGACAGAGCAATGCAATTTGGTAGTGAGGGCTTTGAATGAAAGGTTGCTGACTATGCCCTGATTTCTTAGGTTGAAAGTTGAGGTGGCTGCAGTGAGTCTTATTGTAAGGGGAGAGAGGGGGTATCTTGGAGGAGTTTGAAAAGTTGGGCGCCTAGCTAGAGGTTTGTCCTCACATCATAGGTTAGTCAGCAGGTGTGGTGAGAATAAGGCAGTGATGCTCATTTCCTGGGAAGTTGGAGCTGAACCAACAGATTCTGTTTGACAGGGTTTGTAGTAAAGTGGAGTTTAATGCAGAGGATACAGCAAAACAAGGAAGACTGCATTCTAAGTGAGCAAGCAAGACAACTTTACCTATTGTAGCCATGTTGTGTGATGATAAGAACTGGGAGATCTTATTAGCCCAAAATAGAGGGTGTTTAGTTTTAGATATGACTTTCTGGATTTGTCTTTTTAGATGAGTGACTGGTCAAGCCATATACCAAGTTATTTAAAGTAAGTTGTGATCCTGATCACAGATGTTGAGAGAGTTGGTAGTTATAGAGAGCCTCTTTGGTACCAAAGAACATGTTTTTTTTTTTTGAGGTGTTGAGAAGAAGCTGTTCTGTGGTGAGCTAATTATTTAGTTCAAAAAGGTTTTCTTGTAGATGGCTTGATATGATATCCTTAAATTGATCTGTAGGTGACCGTGTTATCTGTGTGAAGGAGAAGTTGTAGTTTGGGTAGAGTGGGCAGTAATTTGTTTATAAAAATGGAGAATAAAAATGGGAAAACGAGGCAATCTTTGCTATGAAGGACTTATTTGAGAGGAACTTTTTGAACAGTTGAGTGGCTTCATGGCTGATGTCAGTGTCTTGTAGGTGGGAAAGTAGAGTGGAATATTCTATTATGTGAAAGGCCCATTTTAGGTCAATGAAAATGGCTCTGTTAGATTGCCTTTGTCCATGTTGATGAGCATGTCACCTGCTAAGGTCCATAGAGCTGTCAGGCTGCTTCTACCAACCTAGAAACTGTGATGTTTATTTGAGAGCAAGAGGTTAAGATACAAGTTGCTTGTAGAATACGTTTTCTAGAATTCTGCTCGGAGTATACAGTACATGAACATGGTCAAAAATGACTGGGAGATGAGGGTTTGGGATCTTTAGGGACTGCCGTGATGTAGGATGACTTCCAGATTTTGAGCTTGGTTTTGGTTATGAAGCATAGATTATAGAAGTGTTTTAGTGGAGCAAGAATATAATCTCTTCAAAAGTACAGGAACCAAGGGTATAGATTGGCAGGCCAAGTAGGAGAATCAAGTGGATTTCAAGTGCGGGTGAAATTTGTTTGGCTGTGACTTCAGAGAAGTAGAAGGAAAGAACGTGATCTGGGTGGTTAGAGGGAGACCTGGAGGAATGTGTTGTTGTGTGGTAGGGAGCATGGGGAACTCATTAATAAAGTCATCAGTAGACTGATTATCAGATTGACAGAATGGATCCTTGAGGGTGAAGTTCTTTTGTGGGGTCCTCCCAGAGATGCAATTAACTACCTGCTGAAATTGTTTTAGGGAATTTAGAAGTGAGGTTTGCTTTGATTTAAATTGTTTGGCTTTACATCTATGGAATGCCTTTTTGGTGATATTGCAAAGCTTGGAGTATTGATCTCTGCTATTTGTTGTGTGGTTCCTTTTCCAAGACAAGCAAGCTTCATTTCAAAGCTTCATGAGTGCTTCAAATTCTTTAGTTAGCCAGACATTCATATATCAGATGCCATTTACTGTCATCTTGACACATCAGTAAGGCAGTCTATTTTTGAACATGTTTAGGCCCTGTGGCCAGAAAAAGACATTGAGGGTGATGAGAAATCAAAACCAGAAAAGTAAAGGATTCATTTGGTTCAAGAGGGCTGCAAACTGATACATATTCTAGCCTTAGTCCTCAATACATTTGGCATAGTTCATGATGTGGATATGAGATCTCAACTGATGAGGCTACAGTATGTCTGACCTTATGGTTTATAGTGGAGACCAAAGAGACTACCAAAAGGTGAACTAAGCAGCTGGGAGTGGTGCTACAGAAAGAACAAGGTCAATGATGAAAACTCAGGGAGCAGATAACTTGTGAATAGGATTCAGAAACATCTTTCTGAAAGGCTTGCATAGGTACATTGTACAGGTAAAATAAGGAAGCTAAAGTTCTGAAGGATGTCAAGGTAGCTGAGCAGAGAGTTCAAGTGTACCCCAGAACAAATGGGAAGTTCAAATAGCGGAAAGAAAGCCATTTTATATCAAGATTAGTAGAAAAAATAGCTAAATGTGTGAGGAAGGCCAAGACCAGACTGGAAATGAACATAATCTGGAGGTAAAGTGAGGAGCAAAATAATGTTTAAGTACATTTCAAAGAGGAAGTATGGAAGCACCAAGCTAAATATGAGATTGTGGGTGAGGAAGATCATTATGAAGCACTTGATAAATTCTTCCTGTTACTATTCAAAAAGGAAACTGTGGGTTGTTACCATGCTGGAAGTGGAAGAAGGCAAAAGGCAGCAACACTTGGATAGGCTAATATGAAAGACACCATAGAACAAAAATTGTCAGTCTGTGGGAGGATAAAGCATAGGAATTAGAGGGTTACTTCCTAGAAATTCAAAAAACAAGCAAATACCCTTTCAGAACTACTGACAGATATATTCAGTAGGTATCTGGCCATCAGGGAAGCTTTAAATATCTAGAAAAGAAATCCACTTGTCCGTTTATTCAGTGAAGGCAGCAGGATGAGGCCAGGCAAATTTATGCCACTTGACTTTGATGTCAGTGGCTGGATATTTGGTGGAGTAGATTCTGAGAGAAAGGCTTGAGTCCATTTTAAAGTAGAACCAGTTTTCACTGACTGGAAGATCTGGCAGTCAAACCTCTTGCTGTTTTATGACTATATAACAGCAGAGTGTGATGAAGAAGTGCCAGTGGATTATGGTCTTTTGGGGTAGCCATAAAAGTTTTCCTTCATGCCTAACTGAAGATTACTTGGTAAGCTGAAAGAGCTTCTAGTACAGCAAAATGTTGTGAACTGTGTGGAACAGTGGCTTCAGGGAAGGACTCAGACAGTAGTAACTAGAGTGAGGCTATCAAGGTTGAAGGAAATTAGCAATGAGATGCCACAAGGTCCTTGCTGTGGTCATCGCTGTACAATATAATTTGTCTTTAATATGTTAGACAGAAAGACTAGCAGACAAACTATTTGCAAATGGCACAAAAATCAATATTACTGTCCTGGATGAGACAGAAAATTGAAAAGAGATCTGGAAGTCCTGTGTACACGGGTAGAAAGGTGACCACTGAAGTTAAATCCAAGTAAATGTGAGGTCTTGATTTTTGGAGTGTAGCTATATGGAACCTTTGCTAAAGTACTGTGACCTTGTAGTTTATTTGACAGAGTAATATAGTCTTCCCATATGGTGGAGATATTTGAGTTTAACCTCCACCCATGTACACATCTAAGAGATGTTTTATACTCTCCACAGTTCAGCAAAACATTTCAGAGTATAGCAGTTCCACTAATTGCCATTTAGCAGACTGTAGTGGAGTTATGTGATACAACTTTATAGCACGTTACATTTTTCACTGGGCACACACTATAGAAAAATAAGAGTAGTTATTCAAATTATATAAATTATACCTGCTATACAATAATTAGTTGTAGTTTGAGTCATGGAGTTGGACACAGAGTCAGGGTGCAGTAGCAGATACAAGGTTTAGATAAAATGTATACTTATTTGCATATGTTGAAAATACTACCTGCTGTGTATTTTTTAGTGTTGTGCTTTGAGAAAAGGTATATATGAAATCACAGTTTATTTATTTATTTGCATTTGGTTATCAGGAAAGTTTGACTCAGTTAAAAGGAAAGAAACTTTTTAACGGAGGCCTAGGAAGAAAAGCTCTACTAGGAAGTTAGAGATGTGGTATGCATGGCTAGGCTTTTAAAAAAGCCCTTGTGGTCATTAGCCTAACAAACACCTATGAACAATACATAAAATAGACATTACAAGTTTTAAAGTAAAATGCAATATGAAGATACAAAGATTTCCAGTACAATTAATGGCTGAAAGCAACACAATGCTGTTCAACGTTCCTCTCAACCTCTTACAGCAAGAAATCTGGACAAAGCCACAGATAATGGGGGACAAATGCCCAAAAATAGGGACACTTTTTAAATATTGCTCTTAAAAACTGAGAAAGTTAACAGAATAACAGGTTTTGCATCAGCGTGGATTTTATGAAGGATTTGAAGTCTGAAATCAAATATCTGCCATTATTTTCTGACTTCAGTCCTATTTGCCAGGAAACTACAATTTTATTAGAAATGGACCAAAAATATGAGTCAGAAATCTGGACAGTTGAGAGCTATGCTATACAATTAATAAATAAAAGCAAAATCATGGGAGTACACAATTCAAAATGTAGATGCCTTGATAAGAGGAATGAAACACATATAGATATTAGGATGAAAAATATCTGGATGACCACTGAGTTTACAGATAGTAGTGCTGGAGAGTAGCTGTATGTAGTTATATATTTTTTCTGTGCTCTTGTCCTTTTAGAGGAAGTTTCATTCTGGTTGTAAAAGAGTGGCTGGTAAGAGTTTACACCAAAAGGAAAATTTAAAGATTGTCACAGTGCTGCTAAATAAGTGCCTTCAAATCTTTCTCTGTGAGTTATATAAACACATTTTTGTTATAATGAATATCTTGTTTTATAGGGGTTGGTAATTCAAAGTGCTACAATGTGTAATTGAGCCCTGACAGTGTCTCTGCATTGACTCCACTACCTTTTCTGCATTTCTTTGACCTAAAAGTAAGCCCAGAATACTGCTGATCATTAATCACCATTGGACTTGTGCCATAAACATTTAGGCGTGTCTGTTCTGTTTTTTTTTTCCATTATGGAAGTGGCCATGCAGCTTTACTAACATCATGAACCAGTGCATCCTATGATTAACAGCTCCTCTGTTGCCTTTAGGGTGGACGTCACAATTTTTCTAGTGATTTGTCCATAATTTCTTTCCTTTTTTTTTTTTTTTTTTTTTTTGATATTTAGTAGCTTGTGGAGGACATTTTCTTTTACGAGGCAATCCAGCTCTGTCTTTAGTTCCAGCACCCTACAAAGCGTCATCTTTATCAGACCGCTTTTACCATGACATGAATTGCTAATGCACAGTTCCATAGGATATTGTTGAACATGATTAACCTTTGCCTGGTTAGCCATCAGACCCTCTGCCTTTGAAATTATGCAACAGTTGTTAAGGTTCAATTGTGGGAGGTTTTACATACATGTAAGGTAGTCTGGCAAGAGCATATTTTGGAATGCTGCAGTTTTCTAAAAAAATCTTTTTTGTAAACAAGTATCCATCTCCTGTCAAACTTTTCTTTAAGCACTTTTCCAATTATGTACTAAAGCTCATATCCTGTTAGATTTTAACATACAATATATTGTTTGCACCTGACGGTCATCAACTTTTTTTCCATCTTAACTGTTCATATTTCCTCTGTCAGTATACTTGAAAGTCAATCCAGGGTCCTCTTCCACAGGCAACCTACAAACAGAATTCTTAAAATAAATTACTGCAATCACAATTGCCTGCCTGGTTACTGCACTCTTTACAATATCCATCATGGAGGAAATTGTGTCCCATTGTTGGAAATAGTCCCTTAGGATTCTTGTACATAAATATGTCTCTTCTACTTCCTTGAACAACTACCATCCAGTTTTCATACTTCTTCCAGTTTAAAAAATATGGAAATTAATCCACAAACAATAGAGTACCTCCCAAAAAAACAGTTTGCCATCCTACTCTCAACATTGATTTAGACTTGATCATGAAACCATCAGAGTCTTTCTTTTCCTGATTTAATTTATTCAGAATGAACTTTACTCTGGAAATTATGTAATTTCTCTATTCCAGAACTTATAAAGTATTTTTGTATGCTGTCTTCTATTGCAAACTGATTCAGGCTCTCGAGCACAGGCTTCTCAATATGTACTATAGTATAATACTGCTTACAGAGAAGATCCCAAGCAACTAAATAAAATTATGCTACATTAACATAAAAATCTGTTGATTTGGATGTCCATAAGGCTTTGTGCTTAGCCTACTTCTCTTCACCATCTTAGTAAACAATGTGACACTCAACATAATTAATGGCAAGCTCATTCTAAATATAGAGATAATTCATCAATTGCCATCTTGAGTCCTACTCCACATACATGATTCTCTTAAGCAGTAATCCTTTCACACAATCAAGACAAGTCTAAATTACGTGGATCTGTCCCTTAATGCCACAAAAACAAAATTCATGTTTTTATGTCCTATCTCTCTCCCAGAACTGCCCAGTCCCCTGCTTACCTGGACCCTTTGCATTCTCTATTAGGCAGCCTGGGCAATGTCACCACTATCATTCTCATCCCAGCCATAGAAGTTGAAACAAATATGATTATTGTCATTACTAATGATAATCAACTTAATTTGATTTCCTGTGTACTCACACAATTACAAAAACTAACCTCACTTTTGACAAACTGTACTTGCTTACATCTTCCTAGCAGCCAGAGCTTGCTACTGCCTTTTCCTCTGCTTCTTGCACTCCTCTCACTGTTCTATTAACTTAGTCTTACTATTTCAAAGTAAAATGGAAGCAGCACATAACAGAATCACCAAAATTTTCTTCTGAGCACTGTTGAAATGCCCACCAATATCTCTCTCTGTCTGTCTCTCTCTGTAAGATCTCATTTGGCCTGAATAGAATTCAAAAGTATAGACACAGTACACCTGGAGTCACAAGTCACAATAAAAAGGTTGCGTTTATATTGAAATGGTGATAAAAGCAAGTAAAAGATAAATGCTTTCGTCGTCTTAATGAAAACTTCTTCAGATAATCATTGCCTCACTTATACATAACTATGCTTGTCTTATAAACTACTCATATCCAGGCTGACAACCTCTGTCTTAAATTACTAATTGGAGTGTCTCTCCAGGAAGCCTTGGACAATTTACTCTTCAGATGTTTCATATTTCCATGCCTTTAGTGACTCAGTGTTTTCCACCTCCACTAGTAAAATGTAAATACACTCTTGGCTGAGATGAGAACAAAGGTAAACAAGTATTTAAAACTATTTTGACCTATCATCTCAGTAACAATTAGTTAAATAAATCTGACATCACTTAAGTTCTTCATTCATTGCTCTATAGCCCCCTTCTGTACAAATGTTAGACTGGCAACATATTTATTGCTAATTTTTGGAATACTTTAGAATATTTGTTTCAACACATATACATGGATACTTTAATTTCTTATGTTACTATCTTTAGGACTTGTGCTAAGATTAGATAAATTATGTATTTTGCGTTATTTAATGGCATATTCTAATTTATTACCTTCTTGTTGTTTATCAGGTTTGTCTCACAGTAATGTCCTGAAAGTGAGACTTCCTAGCAGAACATTCCTGATTAATAAATATAGATAGAAAGTATGACTAATTGAATTTTGTCTCTTCAGGATTATGTATATTACATGGGACTGGTGTCTCTGTATCATCTGCTTTTTTCTCTATAGTTGAGAATGCATGTGCAGTAGTGTGTTCACTTTTGTAAGAATCACTTGCGGTTGCCCTTGAGCAGCTTGTGGTTCATTCTGACTTACTTGCTACTTTCTAAGTCATGCACACTCAGAGCCATAATGTCCTTAACCTTTTGTATCCCTATGAACATGTGTAACCTGCATATATGAGGTATGCCATATGAAATATTGTCTTCTGAATGTAGTACAGCAGCCTTGTTGTCAGCCTTTATAGGTTCATAGGTAGGTACTAGGCTATTGGCCCTAGGGCCTATGCAAGCCTAGCCAAAAAGGTACCCTGCCTTTCACCACACAAGAAAATTTGTTTTCATGTGCCCATGTTGAGCAGAGTCACAGAGGTGATCCCCGGGGTGAATTTCCTATTTCCCATCCAGTCATCAAGATTTTTCTTGAAGAGTGCTAATGAGGAGCTTTGTTCGATATAGATAGGTAGTTTCTTCCAGAGTATGGGAAGTCTCTGGAACAGGAATCTATCCCTCCAGCATGTTCTGTTTATTGTGGTGACAAAGTTTAGGTCCCTAGAGCATGTAGCTCAGAGGGATTGGGATTTCTTTAAGTGGAGCATGTCCAACAGCTCTGGGTTTGACATAGGTTTGTATGTTAGGCAGAGATCGCCTCTGAGGAGGCGATATGCAACGAAGTAAAGCTGGAGTTTTTTGAGACTGTCTACGTAGGGCATCTGTTTGAGGCCAGTAATCCTCTTTTTGAGGTATTTCTGTGTCCTTTCCAGTTGTTGTAGCTGTCTTGTGAGGTACATACCAAAAGGGGCGTTGTACTCTATAATGGGTCTAATGAGTGATGAATAGAGGGGAACAATGACCTCTTCTTTCCTGGATGAGAAACCTTTTGTGAAGAGGTGTGCCATGTAGAAGGATTTCCTGACTACTGTGATGATGTGATTATCAAAGGAGAGACTACTGTCCACCTGTGTCCCAAGGTCTCTTATCACACTTTTGGTGTTAAATAGACTACCACCTATGTGGTAGCTCATGGGTACAGAGTTTTTAACAAAGGGGATGACAATGCACTTTTTGGCATTGAGTTTGAGGCCATGGCTTTGACACCAGACATCTGTCTCATTGAGGCCCTTTTGTAGGATGTCCACATCATGAGGAGTTTCAATTATGGCTCCTAGTTTGCAGTCATCTGCATACTTCATTAGCCAAAGCCCTTCTGTGTTAGCCTGTACTTCAGAAAAGTACATACCAAACAGGAGAGGACCCAGGACTAAACATTGTGGTACTCCACTTGTCACTGGTTTGAAATCGGATTTGGAGTCTGCTACTTTTACAGTGTGGGTTCTGTCAGTAAGCGAGTTGGCAACCCATCTTGTGACATAGGGATTTATACGTAGTTTAGTGAGTTTATCTGTAATTCCAGAGTGGGGAATGGTGTCAGAAGCCTTGGCGAGATCTAGATAGGCTGTGTAAACCACCTTACCCTTGTCTACGGCTTTGGTGACTGCTTCAAAGAAGTCAGTCAGGTTGGCGACATAATCTGCCTTTTACAAACCCGAGCCGGGTGGGGTACAGAGTTTGGAGATTTACCACTGTCCTTGTTTATAAGTTCCATAGGTACATACTAGGCGATCTGCCCGAGGGCATTTACAAGCCTAGCCAGAGTGTGTCGGCTTTTGCCATCCCATTGATTAATTAACTGATCCTCTGTCAAGCAGAGCCAATGAAGTGATCCCAGGGGTGTATTTTCTGTTGCCCATCCACTCGTCAAGGTTTCTCTTGAAGAGTGTTAGTGAGGGGCTCTGCCTGATGTAATTTGGAATTTTGTTCCAAAGCATGGGGAGTCCCTGTGACTGGAACCTATCCCTCCAGCATGTTCTATTTATTGTTGTGGTGAGGTTTAGCTCACTAGAGCGTGTGGCTCGCAGTGACTTGGATTTCTTTAGGTGGAGCATGTCCCTCAATTCTGAGTTGGACATGGCTTTGTAAGTCAGGCAGAGATCACCTCTGAGTAAGCGATATGCCACTGAGTACAGCTGGAGTTTTTTCTGTCGGGCTGCATAGGACATATGTTTGAGACCAGTAATCCTCTTGGTGAGGTACTGTTGCTGTCTTTCCAGTTGTTGGAAGTGTCTTGTGAGGTACATCCCAAATGGGGCATTGTACTCTATGATGGGTCTAATGAGTGACGAGTAGAGGGGCACTATAACCTCTTTATTTCTAGATGCGAACCCTTTAGTAATTAGATGGGCCACATAGAAGGATTTCCTAACTACTTTGGCAATATGATTGTCAAAGGAGAGATTACTATCTACCTGGGTCCCCAGATCTCTTATTACCTCTTCTGTATTAAGGGGGCTGCCACCTATGTGGTAATTCGTGGGTGTTTTGTTTTTCCCAAATGGGATGACTATGCATTTTTTGGAATTTAGCTTGAAGTCATGACTTTGACACTAGGTGTCTGTCTCAGTAAGGCCCTTTTGGAGGATGTCCGTGTCAGCCGGAGAGTCAATTATGGCTCCCAGTTTGCAGTCATTAGTGAACTTGGCTAGCCATAGTCCTCCTGTGTTTGCCTGTACTTCTGAGAAGGATATGCCAAACAGTAGAGGTCCCCAGGACCAAGCCTTGTGGGACACCACTTATGACTGGTTTAGAGTCGGACGTGGAGCCCACTATTCTTACCATGTGAGTTCAGTCTGTAAGCCAGTTGGCAACCCATCTCATGACGTAGGGGTTTATGTTTAGGCTGGTGAGTTTTTCTGTAATACCCGAATGGGGAATGGTGTTGAAAGCCTTGGTGTGGTTAAGGTAGGCTGTGTGAACCACCTTTCCCACGTCTATGGCCTTGGTGACCGTCTCGAAGAAGTCAACCAGGTTTAGTAGGTATGATCTGCCCTTAAAGCCGAACTGGGTCGGGTCAAGTGTTTGGAGGTTCCTAATGTCTTTATTAATGAGTTCCATGATGATGTGCTCCATAGCCTTGCAGACCAGGCTAGTCAGGTTTATGGGGTGATAGTTACCAGGGTCAGTTGTGGCCCCTCCTTTGTGGAGAGGAATAACCATTGCTGTGCGCCATTCTATGGGCACGTAGCCTGTGGAGAGGCTGAGGTTGAACAGCGTGTTTAGGTGGGGGGTTAGTTCGTTCTGTAGTTCATGCAAGACGCAGCCTGGGACACCATCTGGTCCCATTGATGGGCTGTTTTCACCTGTGCGTCTGTGATTTTTGGGACACTACACTTTTCCGGTATTGTTGTGGGCCCTTTTAGAGGTGAAAGGGGGGTGAAGTTTGTACTGAATCTATCTGCCAGGATTTTGGCATTATCAGTAGGTTCAGTATATTTTGTGCTATTCTGAACTAGTTCAGTGGATATCTGCGAGTTGCCACTTAGATTCTTAACATAACTAAAGAAGGCTTTGTGGTTATCTTTTGAATCCTTGGCTATTTTTCTTTCGAAGTTAGCCATGGATTATTTCATGAGGGACCTCAGTTTCTTACTGATACTGATCAGGAATGTCTTTCCTTCTTGGGATTTGCTTTTTTTCTGAACTAGTTTCCTCCTCCTATTGTATAGCCTGTTTATTGCAGGGCTCCACCAAACTGGTTTCCTTCCCTTAGAGGAGTGAGTCTTGGTTTTGCTAGGGATGGCATGATCCATTTATCCTTGTAGGTCCTCATAGAGTGCATTTGTAAAGGTTTCTGCATCTTGGACAGCATTATCCTTTAGCGTGGGGGCTGTGAAACTTACCACCTCTGTCTTAAGTAAGGTGAAGTTTGCCTTAGAAAAGTTTTTTACTGTGGTTTCCTTAGTTGGGGGTGGTGGTTGGGTGTGGATATCCAGAGTGATTAGTTTATGGTCTGATCTAACCAGTGACGGGTTGACCTCCGGTGTGGAACACTTGTCACCCATGTTGGTGATGACCAGGTCCAACATGATTTCACCTCTGGTAGGGGAGTTTACCAGCTGATCCAGGGCATTTGAGTTGATGAATTCCAGGAAGCGCTGGGCCTGGGAATTTGTACTCAAGTAGTTCTCCCAGTGAATGGTAGGGTAAGTGAAATCGCCCAATATCAGGGTGTTTGGTAGGACCTTCATGTTTTCCAGTGTCCTGGGTCATGGAGGGTGATCTGTAGCAGGCCACAATTTGCATTGCAGATTTGCCCTGAAGTTAGTTGCACATGGATGATCTCAGAGGTATCATGCTGCGCCACTAACCTGGAGGTGTAGATATCCTTGATGAATATGGATACACCCCCTCCTTTTGTGTTTCAGTCTGTGTTCTGTGGCCGAAACGTGTGGTATGAGTTGTAGCCCAGTAGTGCTGTGGTGCTCTCTGGAGCCTTGAACCAGGTTTCAGTTACTGCACAGATGTCGATGTTCTCCATACTGAGGAGTGCTTTGAGCACATGCATTTTGTGATTTAAACTCCTGACGTTGAGTAGCGTAACCCTCAGTTTTTTGTGAATTGTACTGTTTACGGAGGTGGGTTTGACTTTTGAGCCTTGCCTAAAAAAGGCACTATGGTGGCAGCAAGATTCTTGGCCAGTATGCAAAAGCCTAGGGGTGACAGGTGCAAGCTGTCTCTTGCGAAGCAATGCGGCTTGTTGAGCATGTCGTCCCAGGCTGACAGACACTGGGTCCCCTTAGAATGACAACAGAAGCTTAGCCAATTGTTGAAATTGATCATTTTTTTCTTTATACTGAGGTATCATTCTTGGTGAGGGCAGGATGCTACTCAGGGTCAGGGTCATACCAGCCTGGGCTACATGATCAGAGACCTCTTCCATGTCTCTCTTCATGTAGTCCAGGGAGGTACGTCTCAGGTCATTCCCACCAACATGAACAATGACAGAGTCATATTTATACTTCTTATGGAGTGACCTAAGTGCTTGTGTTATGTGGCAGATTCTGGCTCCCGACAGGCAGCTAACAATAACCTTCTGCTTGTCCAGCCTAGTGAGTGGGATGGCAGTGTACCTGACTATAGAGTCACCTATTACTAGTGTGTTAGGTCTGATGCCTTAATTTACTTTTGATGTTATTTCGCCTTAAGGGCTGTGATTGTGTGGCACACTGATTTTGTGTTTTATGTGTTGTCCGGTTTCTGATGGGAAGTGCAGGTTGTTTGGGTGTCTGCTTTGGAGGTCTCTGATGCTTTTGCAGGTTTTTATTTAGAGCCTCCAAGTATGAGTTTGTGTATTTGTGTATTTTTTGCCAGTGCTGTTTTAGTAGGACTCTGAGCGACTGGAGTTGTGGTGCAGGTGTTAACCTCCTCCTCTTGACTGTCTGTTCCAGTCTTGGGTGGAGATAGCTTAGCCATGATGATAGGTTCCATGGCCTTGCAGACCAGGATCATTAGGCTAATGAGGCGGTAGTTCCTGGGGTCTGTGGTGGCTCCCCCTTTGTGGACCTGGGATAACCATCACTGTGTGCAATTCAGTGGGCACAAAGCCTAAGGTGAGGCTATGATTGAAAATGGTGCTTAGGTGGGGTGCCAGTTCATTCTGTAGTTCATGTAGAATGCAGCCTGGAATGTTGTCAGGTCCCATGGATGCTGGCTGTGTTCTTGGCTTTGGAGAGTGTGGTTTTCATCTGTGCAGCCATGATTACAGGAACTTTGCATTCTTCCGGTATAGAGATGGGCCTTTTAGGGGGTGGGGGTGGAGGGTAAAGTTAGCACTGAACCTATCTGCCAGGATGTTTGCAATATCAGTTGGTTCTTTATATTTAGTGCCATTGTGCTGTAACTCAGAGCAGATCTGAGTGTTGCCATTGAAATTCTTGACATAGCTATAGAATGCTTTGTGGTTGTCTTTAGAATCAGTGGTGATTTTGTTTTCATAACTAGCTTTGGAGGATTTTATGAGGGATCTTAGCCTCTTACTGAAGCTGACCATGGAGTTCTTCCAGTCTTGGGATTTTACTCTTTTTTTGCAACACTTTCTTTCTTCTGTTGTAGAGTTTGTTTATGGCAGGGGACCACCAGATTGGCTTCTTTTTTTGGAGGATAGCATCTTGGTTCTGTTAGGGATAGCATGATCCATGCAATCGTGTAAGTGCTTATAAAGTGCATTTATGTAGGACTCAACAGTTGTACTTCTATTGTCCGTCTGCATGGGTGTCGTGAAGTTTGCCACTTCTGTCATAAGAAGCATAAAGTTGGCTTTGGAGAATTTTTTTACGGTGGTTTCCCTAATGGGGGGAGGGGGCGGGATGTGGATGTCTAGGCTGATTAGCTTGTGGCCGGATCTGACCAATGAGGAATTGACCTCTGGTGTGGAACACCGGTCACCCATGTTGGTAATGACCAGGTCTAGGATATTGCTGCCCCTGGTGGGGTGTGGATAAGTTGATCAAAGGCACTGGAATTTAAGAATTGCAGAAAACGTTGAGCAAAAGAGTTGGTACATGAGTAGTTTTCCCAGTTAATGGTGGGGTAGTTGAAATCACCCATTATTAGGGTGTTGGGTTGTACCCTAATATTTTCCAATGCATCAAGAAATGAGGAGTGGGAATCCTGGGGCATGGTGAGGGATCTGTAACAAGTTACAATTCGTATTGCGGTCTTGCCCAGAGTTAGTTGCACTTGGATAATCTCTGATGCATTATGCTGAGCAACTAGCCTGGAGGTGTTGATATCCTTAATGAATATGGACACGCCTCCACCTTTAGTGTTTCGGTCCAGGGTAGGTGACCGAAAGGTGTGATATGAATTATAGCCTGGTAATGCAGGGGTACTCTCTGGAGCCTTGAACCAGGTCTCGGTCACTGCACAGATGTCGATGTTCTCCGTTTTAAGGAGTACCTCGAGTGAATGCATTTTGAGGTTTAGACTTCTAGCATTGAGTAGCATTACCCTCAGATTTTGCTTGCTTGTACCTGTTACGGTGGTGAATTTGTCATTTGAACCTTACCTAAGAAAGGCACTATATAGGGGTGGCAAGAGCCTTAGCCAGTATCCAGAATCCCAAGGGCGACAGGTGCAGGCCATCTCTGGCAAATCATTGTGGTCTGTCGATCATGTCATCCTAGGCAGACTGATACTGGATCCCCTTAGAATGACACCAGAAGCTTAGCCAATTGTTGAAGTCAATCATTTTGTCCTTGTACTGTGGTATGATTCTGGGTGATGGCAGGATGCTACTCAGGGCTAGGGTCATACCTGCCTGGGCTACAAGATCGTAGAGCTCCTCCATGTCTCTTTCCATGTAGCCCAGGGTGGTATGTCTCAGGTCATTCATGCCAACATGAACAATGACAGAGTCATATTTGTACTTGTGGAGTGACCTGAGTGCGTGCGTTATGTGGTGGATCCTGGCACCCGACAGGAAGCTGACAGTAACTTTCTCCTTGTTTAGTCTGGTGAGTGGAACATCAGTGTGCCTGACTATAGAGTCACCTATGACTGGAGTGTTGGATACGTTGTTATGCCTTATGGGCTGTGGTTGAATGGCACACTGAGTTTGTGGGCTATGTGTCTTTTGGGTTGTGTTGGGGGGTGGAAGGTGTATACATTTCTGCTTTGGAGGTCTCTGTTGCTTGACCAGATTTTTATTGAGAGCCACGGCAAATGTAGGTGTGTGTTTTGTGTTGCTATGTGTGTGTTTTGGTGGTGTAGGTTTTGAGGGACTATGTGATGAGTGTGGTGTGGTGCAAGTGTTTACCTTCTCCTCTTGAGTGAAGTGAGCTTTGTTTCAAGTTTGGCTATATAAGTGCATCTCTCACAGGTTGTAGTGTTGGGTGGTAGGAGGAGAGGGTTGTCTGTGTACATGAGGCAATTGCTGCATTGCCCCAAGATGGCCAGATTCATCAGGTAGACAGGAGAAAACACTGGGAGCTGACCCTTAGACATACCTGGATAGGTGCTTATTTATTAAGTACTAAAAACTGTTTTCCTCTAGACAAGTGAGAAAAGTTGAGTGCTGTAGTAATTTGTAGCTTATTTAGTGCTTACGAGTTCAGAACAAGTGCTGAGCTCAAAGAAACAGATTTGAGTGCTAAAACTAAAAGAACTGGCTAGTTCTAAGGGAAAATTTGAAGAGCAGACTTTATGGCGCCAGGAATAGTTTAACTAGTTAAGAGACGATGCATAAAGTGTATTGTTTTTTTAATATAATAGTAGCAAATGAGCCAAGTGATTTAAACAAATTAACCAATAAAAAGCTAAAAGCGGGGCCCCATTCCAGCAGTCTTTGATCAGACAAGTTCTAACTGCAAACTCCTGCCACTAGGGTGCATGGGAACCTTCTGCAAAAAAGATGGTCTGGATTAGTGCTCAAGTTATACAAACGAAGCTGGATTCAGCAGGTCTGAATTTAATCTATGCTACAGCAAACAATGCTTACCAATTTAAGAAAGAAACAGTTCAAATAAGCAGGCACAATAAGCCTTTAACCAGAAACTCCCAGCTCAGAATCTACCCTCTCGTCCCACAAGAGTGCAGACCACACCTTCCTAATGTAAAATAACTTGCCCAAAGCCCAAGTGCTTAAACCAGAACTAATACACTCTTAGAATAACAGACACTAAGCCTTCGATCAGCAACTCCCAACTTAGAAGGAGGTAAGTTACCTGTCCTGCCACAACAGTGCAGACCACAAACCTTCTTAATGTAAAACAACTGGTCTGAAGCCCAAGTGCTTCAACCAAAGGCTTGGAATGTTACAATTTAATCAGGCTACTAACAAGCAGTATTAAATGCAGCAGAATAAATGCAATAAAGTAGGAAGAAACACAAATACAGTAAAAGCAGATGAATAAATCCAATTTTTTTATATAGCAATAGAAAATGAGCAAACTGATTTAAACAAATTACCCAATTAACCAGTAAAAAAGCTCAAAACTGAGCCCTATTTCAGCAGTCTTCAATCAGACAAGTTCAAACTGCACACTCCTACCACTAGGGTGCACGGGGACCTTCTCCAAAAAAGATGGCCTGGATTAGTGCTCAAGTTATACAAACAAAGCTAGATTCAGCATGTCTGAATCTAGTCTATGCTACAGCAAACAAGGCCCACCAATTTTAGAAAGAAACAGTTCAAATAAGCAGGCAAAATAATCCTTTAACCAGAAATTCCCAGCTTAGAAGGGCAGAATCTAACCTCTCCTCTCACTTACTGTACCTTTTTCATTATCTTCCATTTGATCAAATAGTAAGAGAAAATGTTCATCATTAGATCACTATTGTTGTAGTTAAAGCTACTTCAATAGTGATCTAATGTTGTAGAAGCCTAAGTTACATGGGTTATATCCTGCCCAGGCAATGACAACTGGCAATGCCCCAAAGCTTAAGTGCTGCTTCCACTTGCCCAAATCACTGTACAGATCAAGGAAAGCAGTATAAAGTCAGCAGTTGAGTGCCAACCTTCAGAACTTTCTTCTTGTTGAAATGTGCTCTTCTCTGTGGATTTTCAGTGATTAGGGCTAGGAATGGTGATTTTAGTGGTTGTCATTAAACCTTTTTTCCTTAAAAGTTTCATGTTTGCTCAGGATTCCATGCTTAGAAATAACTTTAAAAATGTTATTTCTTGTGAGAAAAAGTTATACTTTTATTTAAAAACTTACAGCTAGAGGCTGGAACTATTGGTTTGAGGGTTGTCATTACACTATTGACCTCAAAACATATTTTTTTCAGTCAGGTTTTACCACTGACTGTCCAAGGATTCACTGCCTACTTGTCAGACAGTATTTTCAGTAGAGACATGGACCAGTTTTTGGACTCTTCAATCCACAAAAAGCAGAAAGTTGTATTTGAATCATTGGTCTTCAAGCTGGCGGCTTCTTTGTTGCAGCTACTAATGAATTACTCTGTTATGTGCATTTCAGGTACCTTAGACCACGCATTGCTTTCAATTGATCCCTCTAGATGTTCTTCATGTTTCACTGTTGCAGTCATTACATTTGGGTAATCTGCTGGCAGGTTGCCTTTAGTTGGCCTGATTAACAAAGTCTTGGGTCCTACGTCAGTTGCTGTCCCTTTTTCCATGACATCAAGTCATCAGGGGTATAAAACATGCAGCCAACACCATTTTATCAGTCTTTCTTGCCATGTGGTGCCAAAGCAGAAGCAGTTCGCAAGTGCCGGTCAGCTGACTCCTGAAATTTTCATTTTTGAGTTTCAGAACCAAAGTCTTCAACATAAAGCCAAGTACCCCGTTGGGGAAACTTTTTCTTGCTCCTTACCGATGTCAGTAAAAGTTAATAATTGCATTACTTGTGGAAAGCAAATACCTCATAAAGATTTTCATTCGTACTGTATTCCTTGCCTAGGCCCTGACCACAACATACCTTGCTGTCAGTTTTGTGCTTTATTTAATCAGTGCACTATCTGTCGTCTGTAAATTTTTGCCTCTAAATATTTCGGTTCTCGGTTTAATTATCCAGAAATGTCATCGGTTAGCCATCCAACTACCGGGATACCAAAAAAACGCAAAGATAAAAACAGAGACAGGCCGCCGAGGTCCAAAACTGCCGATGATGCTTCTCCTAAGCCAGTTGCCAGTTTGCTGGTACTCAGTGAGGTGCTTTCGCAGCCCCTGATACCCACTACTTCTGAATTGCAGGCCTCTACTGAGACCCATTCGGAGTCTGGTATGCAGCAAGATGCTTCACTTGTGGAACCCGTGGATGTCTGTACCTTGGATGGGTCTGGAGCCGCTGTTCAGGCACCGGCTTCTGAGGGTGTATTCAGGCCTACAGACTTGCATATTAAATAGACTCCACCTTCATTATTAAGGCCTAAATCTTGATCTATGTCTAAAACGACACCCAGGCCACATGTTCAGGCCCCTATGCCTAAAAAATGATCAAAATAGCTGAAGATCTAATTACTCTAATCAGGGGTAGTCAACCCCCCCCCCCCCCACCACCATCAAGAGGCCTAGGGCTGAGCTTGATTATGAATCTTCTGATCAGGATTCTGTTTCTTCTACTCTTCTAATGACCTGGATTAGTCCATACCTACTTATGAGGATTCTGATGCAGAGGATTCCATTTCCTCTGCTTCCCCTCCTGAGGATTTTTCTTTTGGGGAAACTTTACATACCTTAAGGGAGCATTTCCACTGGGAAAGTCAGGAATTTTCTGATTCAAAATGAGGCTTAGGGATTTCCTCCTTCTTCCTCAGCATAGGCCTTTGGCTATACCTCCTGTACTAGACATTGTTGATGATGTGTTTTCAGAATCCAGCATGGCCCCTGATTCCCTGCCTCCGGCTCCCAGTAAGCCTGACAGATACTACAGTGTTCCTGAGTCCCACAAGTTCCTTTTCAAAAATCCTGTTGCAGATCCAGAATCCATTTCTCAGGGGCCCAAGGGCATAAAGCTTCTACTTCTAAAAATCCTACCCCTTCTGATAGAGACTCCAGGGAACTGGATAGATGGGGTAAAAAGTTTTATACTTCTGCAACCTTGGCAATCAGAGCTTTAAACTGCCAATTTCATATGTTAAAATATCAACAACATATTATGGGACTGCTTAAACAGAAAATGATGTTGATTTCTGACTGTGTGGAAAATAAAGATTTACAGGATTTATTGCATTCTGCTGAACAAGTTGGAAAACATACTTTGCCATGTGGTTTTGATTCTTCAGAGGCCTCCTGCAGGGCTGCTGTTACTAGGTCTGTGCTTAGAAGGCATAGTTCCATAGTTTCATAGTATAATACTAGGCTATCTGCCCTGGGACATTTGTAAGCCTAGCCATAGTGATGTGGCATTTGCCACCCCATGAAATGGTACAAAAATGTACAGAATAAATTGAGAATACCGTGTCTAGTAGTGACACAATGAAGGTCCCCTTATATAATAGAATTAGTTTACTGTGCCCCTGTCTAGCTGTGACACAGGTGTGACCCCTGGGGTAAACTTACGATCTCCCATCCACTCATCAAGATTTCTCTTGAACAGAGTCAGTGAGGGGCTCTGCCTAATGCGAACTGGGATCTTGTTCCAAAGCATGGGAAGCCTCTGGATTATGAATCTATCCCTCCAGCATGTCCTATTCATACTTGTCCCGAGGTTTAAGTCTTTAGCTCTCGTGGTCCTGATGGACTTGGATTTTTTGAGGTGGAGCATGTCCATCAGATCCTGATTGGACATGGCCTTGTACGTCAGGCAGAGATCACCTCTGAGCAGGCGGTATGATACTGAATAGTGCTGAAGTTTCTTTAGTCTGGCAGAATAAGACATATGTTGGAGACCCTTGATCCTCTTGGTGAGGTACTTTTGTTGTCTCACCAGCTGTTGCAAATGCTGGGTGAGGTACATACCAAATGGGGCATTGTACTCAATCATGGGTCTGATGAGGGAGGAATATAGGGGTACAATGACAACCTTGGATCTGGATGTGAATCCCTTCATGATGAGGTGTGCAAGGTAGAATGTTTTTCTAACCACTTTGGCAACGTGGGTATCAAATGAGAGGTCGCTGTCAACTTGGGTCCCTAGGTCTCTGATTATTTTTTCAGTACTCAGTGGGTTGTTGTCTATGTGATAGTTTGTGGGTACTTTGTTTTTCCCAAAGGGGATGACTATACATTTTTTGGCATTTAGTTTAAGGCTGTGACTCCGGCACCAGTTGTCCGTTTCTGTGAGGTCTTTTTGTAGGATGTGTGTGTCTGCTGCTGTATCGACTATGGCTCCTAGTTTGCAGTCATCTGCGAACTTTGCCAGCCACAGCCCTCCCGTGTTTGCTTTAACATCTGAGAAATAAATGCCGAACAAGAGGGGTCCCAGGACAGATCCCTGTGGGACACCACTTGTGACTGGCTTTGAGTCTGACATTGCTCCAGAGATTTTAACTTTATGGGTTCCGTCCTTTAGCCAGTTTGCAACCCATCTAGTGACATAAGGGTTTATATTTAAGCTGTTGAGCTTATCTATGATGCCTGAGTGGGGTATTGTGTTGAAGGCCTTAGCCAAGTCCAGGTATGCTGTATGGACTGCTTTGCCCTCGTCAATGGCTCTAGTGACTGTTTCGAAAAAGTCAACCAGGTTTAAAAGGCAGGATCTGCCCTTTACAAAGCTGAACTGGGTGGGGTCAAGTGTCTGTAGGTCCCCTATGTCTCTGTTTATGAGTTCCATAATGATTCTTTCCATAGCTTTGCAGACCAGGCTGGTTAAGCTTATGGGGCAGTAGTTTCCAGGGTCTGTAGAGGCACCCCCCTTGTGGATTGGGACCACTGTTGCTGTACGCCAGTGTCCAGGTACATATCCCGAAGTAAGGCTAAGGTTAAATAGCATTTTTATGTGTGGGTTTAGCTCCTCTTGGAGTTCACGTAACACGCAACCCGGGATACCGTCAGGTCCCATTAATGCTGTGTTTTTTGCTTTGTTTAGGGCGGTTCTCACTTGGACATCTGAGATGACAGGGAGATTACATTCAGCTGGGATAAGTATTTCTTCTTTTGGGGGTGAAGGAGGGGAGAAATTTGCACTGAACCTGTCGGCCAGAATGTTGGCAATATCTGTGGGTTCAGTGTATTTTTATTGTTGTGAACCAACTCTGAGCATATCTGAGGGTTTCCACCCAGGTTTCTAACATAGCTGAAGAAGGCTTTGTGGTTATCTTTAGTGTCCTTAGTGATTTTTCTCTCAAAGTTGGCCTTGGATGTTTTTATGAGAGAATGTAGTTTTTTGCTAATGTTGATCAGAGATGTCTTCCTTTCATGGGATTTTGCTCTGACGTGCAGTAGCTTCCTTCTTTTGTTATACAATTTGTTTATGGCTGAGGTCTACCAGACAGGATGCTTACCTTTGGTGGAGAGGGACTTGGATTTGTTTGGGATTGCATGATCCATGCATTCTTGGGGATGTCCATAGAAAGCATTTGTGAAGGATTCGGCATTGTGGGATGTGGTATCCACTGGCACAGTGGGCTTAAAGGATACCATCTCAGTCTTAAGAAGAGTGAAGTCTGCTTTTGAGAAGTTTTTCACTGTGGTCTTTTGTGCTGGGGGTGGAGGTGGGATATGTATATCCAGGGTGATTAGTTTGTGGTCAGATCTCACTAGTGAGGGGTATACTTCGGTGTGGAGCATTTTGTCCCCATGTTTGTGATGATCAGGTCTAGTATATTATCTTCCCTAGTGGGAGAGGTGACTAATTGTTCCAGTGCATTTGAATTTATGAATTCCAGGAACCTTTGGGCTAGGGTATTAGGGCTAGAATAATGTACCCAATCTATGTTTGGGTAGTTGAAGTCTCCCAGTATGATGGTATTTTGTGATACATTCATATCCTCCAGTGTCTTCAGGAAGGCTGAGTGGAGTTCTTGAGATTGGGAGGGTGGTCTGTAACATGCTACCAGTTGTATAGCAGTTTTGCCTATGGTTAGTTGCACCTGTATGGTCTCTGATGCTTCATGTGTTGCTACTAACCTGGAGGTGTGGGTGTCCTTGATGAATATGGACACTCCCCCTCCCTTTTTGGTTCGGCCTGGGTTTTGGGGCCGAAAAGCATGATATGAGGTATAGCCTGGTAATGATGGGGTGCTCTCAGGAGCCTTGAACCAGGTTTCAGTTACTGCACAGACATTGATGTTCTCCATGCTGAGGAGTGCATCAAGTGCCTGCATCTTGAGATTTAGACTTCTGGCATTGGGCAGCATTACCCTTAGTTTTTTTTCCATTATTGTTTTCTAAGGAGGTGGGTTTGTCTTTTGAGCCTTGCCTAAAAAAGGCACTATGGGGGTGGCAAGAGCCTTAGCCAATATCCGGAAGCCCAGAGGTGACAGGTGTAAGTCATCCCTTGCGAAGCAGCGTGGCTTGTCCAACATGTCATCCAAGGCAGACAGACATTGGATCCCCTTAGAATGACACCAGTACTTGAGCCAATTGTTAAAGCTGATCATCTTGTCTTTGTATTGTGGTATCATTCTTGCTGAGGGCAAGATGCTGCTCAGGGTCAGGGTCATACCAGCCTGGGCTACATAATCGGAGAGCTCCTCTATGTCTCTTTTCATGTAGTCCAGGGAGGTACGTCTCAGGTCATTCACACCAGCATGGACAATGACGGAGTCATATTTGTACTTGCTTTGGAGTGACTTGAGTGTGTGTGTTATGTGGCGGATCCTAGCTCCCGATAGACAGCTCACAGTCACCTTCTCCTTGTTCAGCCTGGTCAGCGGGACATCAGTGTATCTGACTATAGAGTCACCTATTACTAGTGTATCAGGCAAGGTGTTTGGCCTTAAGGGCTGTGATTGGTTGACACACTGATTTATTGAAGTATGTGTTGCCTGTGTTTTGTTTTGAGGTGGTGGATTTTTGGGTGTCTGCTTTGGGAGCCTCTGTTGTTTTGGTAAGTTTTTTATTAGAGCCTCCGAGTATGTCTTTGTGTTTTATGTGTTTGGTTTGCAGTTGTGGTAGGTCTATGTGGGACTGGGATTGTTGTGTGTGTGGTTGCCATCTCCTCCTGTCTGGTCATGCCAGCTTTGAGTTGAGACAGTTCAGCCTCCAGTTTGGCTATATAGTTGCATCTCTCACATGTATTTGTGTTTGTTGGGAGGAGGAGAGGGTTGTCTGTGTACATGAGACAATTGTAGCATTGTCTCAAGATATCCAGATTGACCAGCTGAACTGGAGACGACGCCAGTAATCTACCACTCGACATGCTAGAACTGTATAAGGGAGTGCTGTACCTTTAAGGGAAGTGGATATTCACAGGGGTGGTAAGTAGATGGAGTGCTTACTTAGTACAGAAGTACTGAGAACAAGTGCTAGGCTTATAATATAGTAAGTAGTCTGGTTATACTAAGAGTAGAGCTTCCTTAAGGGAAAATTTGAAGAGCAGACTTGGCGGAGCCAGAAAAAGTTTAACCGGCGCTGCGCTATGCACACAACCGCGCAAAGCTGTGCAAACGCGGATTTTAAGCAGTGAACTACAAAAGAGCTAGAAATGGTCCAAAACAACCAATTACTACAGCTTCTTGTGCTGAGGTCACTTCCTACAGGGACAGGTAGGCTGCTCATGGTTGGCTTAAGGAGCAATCTCTGCTTGATCGTGTTAAAGCAAAATTGTTGGATGCTCCTTTAAATCAGGACCGCCTGTTTGGCAATAAGGCTGAAGAAGTTCTAAAAAAGATGTAAGATAAAGCTAAATCTATGCAAACTGTTAAATATTTCTTACAAGTGCAACCTCCAAGATGTAGTAGGCACTGGCCTACTAAGAATTGGTCTTTTCCAGCTCGTTCCAGATCCTCTCATGCTAAACCCAGACACACCAAAACACCAGGTTTCAGTCCCAGGGGACTCTCAGAACTAAGCAATGTGGGGCCTTCACATCCAAATCTGGAAATAACAAGACACCCCCTATGATAAACAGTCTCAATGACTTCCTTTTAAAATTACCGAGCACTTCTTTTAGCCGCCCCTTTGGGGGGAAAGATTGCTCTTCATGCAAAGAACTGGGAACTCATAACCCAGGACATATGGGTTTTATAGTGTCCCAGGGATACAGATTTCATTTACACACGTTGCAACACCAAACGGGTGGCCAGACCTGCCCCCAAATCAGTGGGTAGAGGCTCAAAAACAAGTACTTTCCCTCTTAAACATGAGGGCTATTCAACCAGTACCAGAAGAGGAAAAGGGACAAGGTTTCTATTCCAGGCTTTTCCTGGTACCCAGAAAAGACAAATCATGGCATCCAATTCTGGACCTGTCTACTCTAAATACCTTCCTGGATATTCCAAAATTCAAGATGCTGACTCTTCACCAGTTATTTCCTATGCTAGGCAAAGATGCCTGGTTGGCAACTCTAGATTTAAAAGAAGCATACCTGCACATTCCAATCAGGGAATCTTGCAGAAGACATCTACGCTTCAAAGCAGGCTACTTGCATTATCAGTTCTCTGCACTGCCCTTTGGCTTGTCTACTGCACCCAGAGTATTCACAAAGTGCTTGGCTCCAGTTATTGCATTTTGCAGGCAAAAGAATATTCAAATTTATCCACACCTGGACGATTGTCTAATTCAGGCAGAAAACCAGGGCATACTTCTAAATCATCTGGAATTTGTAAAAAGGGTTCTAACTTGTCTGGGGTACACCATAAATGAAAAGAAATCACAACTGGTACCCCCTCAACAGATTACATTCCTGGGTGTAATCTTGAATACAACTGCCCAGATGGCTTTCCTAATGCCAGAGAAGCAAATTCATTTGGTAACTTACTTCAAACAAAAACCCTGCTATCTGTAAGACAAATACCGCAAGCCTTGGGGTACATGGCCTCCTGCATTCTTCTAATTCCATATGCAAGACTGCATATGAGGAAACTACAGTGGTACTTAAAAAGTCTATGGAGTCAACATTGTCACAGCTTGGAAACAATGATTCCTATCATACCTTGCCTACGCCTGGAGTTCCTGTGGTGGGCAGAGGCCTGACACCAAAACAAGGGACTGCCATTCACACTACCCCCTGCCGCCCAAACCCTAACTACAGATGTATCAGACTATGCATGGAGGGTTCACCTGGCAGGGAAGTGCATTCAGGGCAACTGGAACCCAAATCAAATGCACCTACATATCAATCAAAAAGAAATGTTAGCTGTACAGAATGCTCTGACAGCCTTCAAGGACTACATTCTTCCAGGACAACTAATGGTAAAGATGGACAACACCACAGTTATGTGGTAAATAAACAAGCGGGGGGGGGTACACATTTCTACCCCCTCTGCAGACTAGCCATGGCATTGTGGAACACAGCCTTGAGCTACCAAGTGCACCTACAAGCTCAGTTCCTGCCAGAAAAATTGAATACACTGGCAGACGGACTAAGCAGAAATCTCATGGACCCACATGGGTGGAAATTGGAACCACGGATTTTCAACATGTTGATAAGCAAATGGGGGAGCCCAGACATAGATGTTTGCCCCCCCCCCAGAACTACCAGTTGGACAAGTTTTGCACAAGGACTCCGCACAAAGAAGCCTGGACAGTGGATGCTCTGTCTTTCAGCTTGAAAAACCTATCAGTCTACGCCTTTCCCCCTCTGCCTCTGCTCTCCAAAGTTCTGCTAAAAGTCAAACAGGACAAACCAAGAATGATTTTGATGGCTCCAGACTGGCTGCGCCAACACTGGTACCCACTCCTATGCAGTGTGTCTCAAATATCTCCATGGCACCTGCCTCAGACCCCTTCCCTGCTGTCTCAGCAGGAGAACCAAATTCAGCACCCTCAGCTTCCAACATTGAACCTTGCAGTCTGGCTAATCACTTAAATTCACTCTTATTATCCCTTCTCAAACCTGTGATGGATGTCATCTTGGAGGCGAGAGGAACTAATACTAGAAAATCTTATGCTGACAAATGGAAAAGATTCTGTGCCTGGAACCAGTCTTTAGGAATGAGCACAGCAGCACTCAAATTACCTCAGATTTTGCAATACTTAACTGAGATGCTGCACAAGGGCCTTTTTCCTCTATTAAAATCCATCCTTCAGCTATTTCAGCTCACAATAACACAGAACCACCCCTCTTCTCTCACCCCCCGCTCAAGCAGTATCTCAGAGGGGCAAAGAACTTGAGACCACCCAGGAGAGCTCCTACCCCTGCCTGGGACCTTAACTTTGTTTTGGAGAAGCTCACTCTACCTCCCTTCAAGCCAGCTGCTACTGCAGACTTATAACTTCTTTTTTGGAAAACTGCCTTCCTTTTAGCAATCACTTCAGCTAGAAGGATATATGAATTACAGGCCCTTATGGCAGTAGAACCTTTCATCATCTTTCATGCGGAAAGGGTATCTCTGAGGACCAATCCTTCCTTCATGTCCAAGGTGGTTTCCAGTGTGGCTCTTAATCAAGCCATTCATTTGCCAACCTTCTTTCCCAATCCACAGAACAAAGGGGAAGGGATTCTGCATACTTTGGATGTGCACAGACAACTTAGATTCTACTTGGACAGGACTAAATCTCGAAGTAAATCTGAACAATTGCTGGTAGCATTTGCTGCAGGGGCAGAGGGGAACGCTATTTCAAAACAAACCATTTCTAAATGGATTAGCCATTGCATTCATTTCTGCTATAAGCACAATGGAAAACCTATCACCCAGGGGATCAGATCTCACTCCACCAGGGCTGCATCTACTTCTGCAGCCTTTCTCAGAGGGGTTCCTACCAGGGATATTCTAGAAGCTGCTACCTGGAGTTCTGTACATACTTTCACCAAGCATTATCATTTACCAATTTTCTCTAAATCCAGAGCTGGCTTTGCCACTGCTGTCTTGCAGGGCCTTATAGCTGGCCCTAATGCTATAAGGCCCTGCCATCTATCCTACCACCCAACACTACAACCTGCGAGAGATGCACTTAAACAGCCAAACTGGAAGCAAAGCTCTCTCCGGTCAAAACTTTGCTAGACAGTCAAGAGGGGAAGGCTAACACCTGCATTACACCTCTAGCAACTCATAGCCCTTTAAAACCCACACCATCAACTCCAACAAATAGCAGCACTAAACCCACATATGCGGAGGCCCTTAACATTAACCTGCCCAAGCAACAAGGACATCCGAAGCCAAAATGCAAACAAACACCAGTCACTTTCAAAGTGACACATAGCTCACAACACCAGTGTGCCACCCAACAACAGCCCCTAAGGCAAGACAATGTGCCCAACACTTTAGTCATAGGTGGCTCTATAGTCAGGCACACTGATGTCCCACTCACCAGGCTGAACAAGGAGAAAATTACAGTCAGCTGCCTGTCGGGTGCCAGGATCCGCAACATAATGCATGCACTCAAGTCACTCCACAACAAGTACAAATACGACTCTGTCATTGTCCATGCTGGAGAAAATGACTTGAGACGTACCTCCCTGGACTACATGAAAAGAGACATGGAAGAGCTCTTGGATCATGTGACCCAGGCAGGTATAACCCTAGCCCTGAGTAGCATCCTGCCTTCGCCCAGAATGTTACCAGAGTATAAAGACAAAATGATTGACTTCAACACTTGGCTAAGCTTCTGGTGTCATTCAAAGGGGATCCAGTATTCGTCTGCCTTGGAAGACATGATCGACAAACCACAATGCTTTGCCAGAGATGGTCTGCACATGTCACCCCTGGGATTCAGGTTACTGGCTAAAGCTCTTGCCACCCCTATAGTGCCTTTTTTTAGGCAAGGTTCAAAGGATAAAACCACCACCATAACAGATAAAAGCATGCAAAATCTGCAGGTAATGCTACTCAATGCTAGAAGTCTAAACCTCAAAATGCACTCTCTCGAGGCCCTCCTAAAAATGGAGAACATCAATATCTGTGCAGTGACTGAGACCTGGTTCAAGGCTCCAGAGTGCACCCCTGCAATACCAGGCTACAATTCTTACCACACTTTTCGGCCACAAAACCAAGACCGAAACACTAAAGGTGGAGGAGTGTCCATATTCACCAAGGATATTCACACCTCCAGGCTAGTTGCCCAACACAATGCATCTGAAATTCTCCAGGTGCAACTAACACTAGGTAAGACTGCAATCCAAATTGTAGCTTGCTACAGATCCCTCACCATACCCCAAGATTCTCACTACACCTTTGTAAACATACTGGAAAATATTAAGATACAACCAAACACCCTAATACTGGGTGATTTCAACTACCCTGCCATTAACTGAGAAAACTACTCGGGTACCAACTCCTTTTCCCAATGGTTCTTGGAATTCATAAATTCCAACGCCCTGGATCAACTAATCCATTGTCCCACCAGGGGCTCCAATATCCTAGACCTGGTCATTACCAACATGGGAGATAGATTCTCCACACCTGTGGTCACCCCCTCATTGGTCAGGTCTGACTATAAGCAAATCACCCTTGACATCCACATCCCACCCCCACCCCCCAGTAAGGAAACCTCCTTAAAAAACTTCTCCAAAGCCAACTTCATGCTACTGAAGTCAGAAGTGACAAACTTCACAACACCCACGCAGACAGGATCTGGAAGTTCAACTGCAGAATCCTACACTAAGGCACTGTACGAGCACATCCACTCATGCATGAATCGTGCCATCCCAAATAGAACCAAGATGCTATTCTCCAAAAAAAGGAAGCCAATCTGGTGGTCCCCTGCTATAAACAAACTATACAACAGAAGGCAGAAACTGTTGCAGAAAAGAGGAAAATCCCAGGATGCAAAAAACTCCCTCACCAGCCTCAGTAAGAAGCTGAGATCCCTCATAAAATCCTCAAAAGCTAGTTACGAAAATAAAATTGCCAAACATTCCAAAGACAACCACAAGGCATTCTATAGTTATATCAAGAATCTAAATCGCAATGCTCAGATCTGCTCTGAGCCACAACAGAATGGCATTAAATATACTGATCCCAAGGATATTGCCAATATCCTGGCAGATCGATTTAGTGCCAACTTCACTCCCCTCTCACCCCTAAAGGGCCCATCTCAATACCAAAAGACTGCCAAATTCTGATAATCACAGCCACACAGGTAGAAACAGCAGTCTCCAAAGCTAAGAATACAGCATCCATGGGACCAGATGACATCCCAGGCTGTGTACTACATGAACTACAAAATGAACTGGCACCCCACCTAAGTGTCATGTTTAATCATAGCCTCACCTCAGGCTTCGTGCCCACTGAGTGGCACACAGCTACAGTTATCCCACTCCACAAGGGAGGATCCACCTTGGATCCCAGGAACTACCGTCCCATCAGTCTGACAAGCCTGATCTGCAAGGGCATGGAACGCATTATCATGGAACTTATAAACAAAGACATTGGCAACCTCCAGACACTGGACCCCACTCAGTTTGGGTTTGTGAAGGGCCAATCTTGTCTCCTGAATCTGATTGACTTCTTTGAATTGGTCTCCAGAGCTGTGGACAAGGGTAAGGCGGTCCACACAGCCTATCTGGACCTCGCCAAGGCCTTCAACACCATTCCCTACTCTGGAATCATAGATAAACTTACTAAGCTGGGCATAAATCCGTACATCACTCGATGGGTTGCCAACTGGCTTACTGACAGAACCCAGACTGTAAAATTAGCCGACTCCAAATCCAGCTCCAGACAAGTGACAAGTGGAGTACCTCAGGGTTCAGTCCTGGGACCACTCTTGTTTGGCATCTACTTCTCTGAAGTACAGGCCAACACTAAGGGACTCTGGCTAACAAAGTTTGCAGATGACTGCAAACTGGGAGCCATTATTGAATCCCCAAATGATGTGTATATTCTACAAAAGGGCCTTACAGAAACAGATGCCTGGTGCCAGAGCCATGGGCTCAAGCTTAATGCCAAGAAATGTATAGTTATCCCCTTTGGAAAAAAACATGTACCCATGAACTACCACATAGGTGGCAGGACACTAAACATCGAAAGTGTGATGAAAAACTTAGGGACACAAGTAGACAGTGGTCTCACTTTCGATAACCACATCACCACAACAGTCAGGAAATCCTTCTACGTGGCACACCTCATCACTAAGGGCTTTTCATCCAGAAAAAAGGAGGTCATTGTCCCACTATACTCATCCCTCATTAGACCCATTATAGAGTATAATGCCCCATTTAGTATGTACCTCACAAGACCTCTGCAACAGCTGTAAAGGCCACAGAAATACCTCACTAAAAGAATCACAGGCCTAAAGCAGATGTCATATGCTGACCATCTAAAAAAAAACTCCAGCTATTCTCTGTGGCATATCGTCTACTTAGAGGTGATCTCTGCTTAACATACAAGACCATGTCAAACCCTGAGCTGTTGGACATGCTCCACTTAAAGAAATCTCAATTCCTCAGAGCCACACATTCCAGGGATCTAAACCTTATCATCACAATGAACAAAACATGCTGGAGGGATAGGTTCCTGACCCAGAGACTCCCCATACCCTGGAATAGACTGCCCATACATGTCAAGCAGAGTGCCTCATTGGCCCTCTTCAAAAGGAACCTTGATGATTGGATGGGAGATAGGAAACTCACCCCGGGGATCATGTCAGTCGCTCTGCTAGACAGGGGCCCAGAGAAGTAAATATTGTGGGAAAAAATTTCCAAGGAATTGTTATGGCTAGGCTTGCATAGGCCTTAGGGCCGATAGCCTAGTATCAACCTATGAACCTATGCACTCCTCCTCCCAAACATAGCTTTGGGAATCTACCCAAATATAATGACTGCAACAGTGAAACATGAAGAACATAGTACAGTTGTGTACACTTACCATAAATGTAGATGTTCGAGTGTATTCACTGTTGCAGTCCTGGTTAACCTCCCTCCAGCCCCCTATTTTTCTCTGGCTATAACTCCAATTTCTTTTACTATACTTAAAAGCCTTTTTGTGTATTTGCTTTTGGTTGGAGGTATATTTTTGTGTTTTTAATTTTATTTGCTCCCCATTAGGGAGGCACCTGACATCTGGGGCAAGAAAAACTGTCAAAATGGCGTCGGCTGCATGTTTTATACCCCTGATGACCTGAAGTCATGGAAGAAGGGACAGCAACCAATGCAGGACCCAAGACTTTGTTAATCAGGCTGACTGAGGGCAACTTGCCAGCAGATTACCCAAATGTAATGACTGCAACAGTGAATACACTCGAACATCTACATTTATGGTAAGTGTACACAACTGTACTTTTTGCTCTGTGGGAAGCTACTAATGACCAAGAGACAGGCGTGCCCTCTGTGGCTTTGAGCTGTCTTCTCTGGGTGTAACAGAGGAGTGAATGGACAATGATCGACTGCAAAGGCACCCGAAGGAGCTTGATTTCTGGAGAGGGACTGGCCATTGGGTCAGTCTTCTTCTGCGGTTCTCCCAGGGAACAATAACATAGCATTGGACAATTTTCTTCTCCCCTTTCACATAGAATAGACAGAGAAGATAGATTGAGTTTTGCTAAGGGTTTTTTTCAAGTTTTTCAACTCTGAATCCTCCCTGAATTTTGAAAGAAAAAGATATTTCCTTTCTTCAGATTCTGATTCTCAGTCTGAGGGACAGGATTAAGGTTTAGATTGTGTTTCCCAAGTTACTGTTCTACAGGAAGGGGAATCAGATTAAATTCTGAGGAGAGTTTTTCTTCTGATTCCTCTTTGAAGAGTTATCTTTTTTGGTATAATTGCCAGATTGAAGGAAATTACAGAATCTTTGCAAACATCATATGACTTGTTACATGCAGATTGTCCTCTCTTCCTCCTGTCTTGCCAGTGTGAGTGGATGACTCTTTGGTAGCAAGCTGTTTGCCTGACAGTCAGCCCCCTGACTCAAAGAAGACTGATAAAATATCCTCTGACTTATAAATTTCTTTTTTCAAACCAAAGATCAGACATTGCTGTGATTTCTCTGTCAAAACCATCTTCTGCCAAGCATGCTATGACAACTAACCTTATTCCTTCTGACAAAGAAAGTTTATTCTTCTACCTCAGCCTTCAGATTAGTGAAATGTCATGTGCATATGGCCAAGTTTTGATACTATTAGAAAGTTAATTAACAAAGTATCTTCTTCAGAGACTAAGACATCTCAGAATTCTTTAATATCCTCTATCATTCAGGTAACCAGAGCTCTCCAAAATGTTTTTATGCAATCACTGATGCTGTATCTAAAGTAGCTTTTTCTGGATGATATCATTTGGTTAGCAATGCTCCCAGAACTTCCCAAAGGATGTCAAAGCTGAGATCCTGAATGCCCCATTCCCCCAATAAATAGGTATTCTCTGCTGCGATACTTAAAAGTTGTGATGAAAAGGTGAAAGTTAATTTATTTATTTATTTATTTGTATTAATTGACATAAGTTAACTGGGTTAGTCCAAATGAGCCAGGATCCCATTTTCAGTGGAGACTTGAGGAGAAAATCTCCAGAAGTATTACATATTTTTACAATAAAAATCTAATCAAAAATAAAAATAAGAATAAAAATGTAAAACCACCATGAGACATAAGAAAATCAACAGTTAGAGAATATCTGTACATAATAGAGTAGGTTAAATAACAGTTGACAGGTCTAGGGAATATCACACATGAAGTACATACAAATAGATAAACCATTCAATCATTTTCTTTTTTCTTTTTAAATAAAAATATATATGAATATATATGCTATGGAAGTGAGGGGAGAGGGAGGTATATGAGGCAAGTACAAGGATGTAAAGAGTAGAATAGGGAAAAGGAGTTAAAGTTGAGAAGAGGCTAGATCAAGTGGGGGGTAGACAAGGGCAGGACCATGTACTCTGAAGAAAAATTTCAAGTTCTTTTTTGAACAGGTGTTTTTGATGAATGCTTCTTGTGTTTTGAGTGAGTGAGTTCCAAGCATGTGCAATAGAGTATTTGTAGAGGTATTTTCCTATATTTTATTGGGTTTATATATGTCAAGGAGGTGTTTGCTGGAAGTACGAAGGTGACATTGGGGATTGTAGTAGGAGACTAAGTTGGAGATGGAAGGGCAGGAAGAGGGGTCATTCAAGATAGTGTGTGTAATGTGAAGCTGGGGTAGAAGTAGTAGTTTAGAGAATTCTGGCCATTGGAGTGATTTAAGGGTTAGACAGTGGTGGGATTTATATGGGAGATTAAAGGCAAATCTGTCTATTTTGTGATATGCTTGCTCTAGTTTAGTGATAAGACAGGGTAGAAGAAGGGACTGAGCGTGGGTAGGTTTGGAAGAAGGTGACAGAAATTTCTGGTTGCAATCGAGAAGTCTGAGTTTCTGATGGATCTTTTTGATAGATTGTTGAATATGAGTATCGAATTTTAGTTTATCATCAATAATTACTTCAAGTAGTTTGGTATGGGGTTCGGGTTTGATGATGGTGTTATTAAGAGAGGTGCTAAAGAAAGAGGGTTTGTACTGGGTGAATGTTTTAGGGAAGAAGAGAAGGAGTTTAGTTTTTTCTGGATTTAGTTTTAGTTGGTTGTCAGACAGCCAGGTTTTGACAGAGCTGAAGATTTGTTGAGTGAGAGCTAGGAGTTCAGGGATGTTGTGGGCAGAGGTGATAAGGGTGGAGTCATCAGCATATTGTAGAGGAGTAGAGAGGTTATTGACAGAGTGAAGTTTGTTAGTGAATATGGTGAACAGAAGGGGGCCTAGAATTGATCCTTGGGGAACTCCAGTATTTACAGAAAGGAATGGAGAGAGGGCAGTTTGCCAGAGGATAGATTGCTGTCTGCCGGAGAGGTAGCTAGAGAACCAGTTGATAGAGGAGGAAGAGAGCTGTAGATCAGAAAGTTTAGTAAGGAGTTTAGAGTGAGAGACAGTATTAAAGGCCTTTGAAAATTCAAAGAATAGACAGGAGATGAGCAAGTTATTGTCACAAGCTTCAGCTATTGTTTGAGTAAAGGAGAGTAATGCAGTGGCTGTGCTATGGTGGGGTCTAAAGCCATGTTGAATAGGAGTAAGGAGATTGTTGTCAGGAAGGTGTTTGAGTAACTGAGTATGGATACACTTTATTAAAATTTTAGAAAGGGGAGACAGGATAGCAATGGGACTAAAGTTAGAGGGATCAGTAGAGTTGCCACCTTTGTGAAGAGGGAGTGTATAAACGGATTTCCAGATATCTGGGACAGGGGCCTCAAAAATGTAACAATTAACAAGTTTAGTGACAGGGTAGGTGACAGATTGTCCATCTATTTTTAGGATGTGGGAGGGTAGTTGGTCGGCAGAGGGGGAGCAAGGCTTAAGTTTATTTAGGAGAGATTTAATAGTGGTAATTGGGACTGGTTGGAAAGAAAATTAATTAGGAAGAGTTTTGTTAAGAGGTGATAGAGGGGATGGGTGAGATATACTATTTTGTGTGAGCTTTTGTATAGTTTCTATGAAATAGTTGGTGAGGAGAGTGGCAGCTTCAGTGTCGGTGTTGTGCAGAAAAGGGTTGACAGTAGTGGGTTTACCTGGTTAGAGCAAGTTGTTGATGGAGGTCCAGAATTTTATTTGATTTTTGTAAGGTTTTGGTTGGAGGAAAAATAAGCTCTCTTATCTTTGATGACTAGTATTTTGGACTGGTTTCTGAGCTTTTGTATGAATGAAGTAAGGAAAGGGATGTATTTTTAACCCAGGATTTCCAGGTGCTATATCTTTTGTGCATGATCAATTGGGTTTGTTTTGTAAGCCAGGGGGCATAGATGGATTTAATTCAGATTTTTCTAGAAGGGGCAATAGAATCAAGAGTGTCAAAGAAAATCTTATTGGATGGCTTTACAGCCTCGTTGAGAGGGAGGTGGTATAGGAAGGACCAATTTAGGAGGTTACCCAGATTTTATACCCCCCTTCCCTGTGCTAAAATATAATAGAACATTTCCTTCCAATTCCGGTTCTTTTTATAGAAGCAAGTTAAACAATCTCAGCAAAGCACAATTAAAGTTTCAGAAAACAGTCAGGGGGGGAATCCTCACAGAGACAATGACAATCTAAACAAACTGACTGACTATATGTCATTTTATATACTTTCCTCTCTTCATTCTGGCATTCCAGTAATGCTGCCTCAAAGTATAGGTCTTCACTTCCCCTGTGTGGCAACAGAAAACCTCAGAACCTTGGGTTCTGAGAATCATTCAGTGAGGCAACATGTGGCAGTGGGATTATAGTCCACCTTTTCAAGGAATTCCTCTGCATCCATTCAACTAAACTTTCCTGTTTCCTCTTATCCTAGATGAAATGCTACCCTGCAGATCAAATGTGGAAATGTTTTATCAAAGAAACTTTCTGGTATCAGACCTGCCCTGTACTTTTCTTTTCTAAAATTTCAAATCAAATTCCCAAAATTCAAAATGCTTTCTGTATAGCTTTTTCCTCTCATTTCACCTCTGTTTTTATGAATTTATAAGATTAAATCACTGTTGCTCAGAATTTCACCATATATCCTTATTGTTCACTTTTGCCCTGTAACATACAGAGGATTTCCACAGAGTACCCTGTTAAACAAATCACCTGATTTTAAATCATTAAAAAATCATGTGACCAACTTCTAAATCATGTGTCATCTTTTATAAGAAAACATTTATTGACATTTGATTACTGAAAAAGTCCGACTGGGTAGAAGCCCATTTTCATCAGAGACCAGGGGAGAAAAAAATCCAAATTATTACAAAACATTTTAAGAACAATTATTTTACAATCTACAACTTTTTCTTCTTTCAGCTTTTTCCTGGCTAGGGATCGCCACAGCGGATCACCTGTCCGCTTCACGATTGTCAGTGGAGTTTTTACAGTGTTGAGTTGACAGCCCACAGAAGGCACACACACGCACACACTCACACCTAGGGCCAATTTAGAGTGTCCAATCCACCTACAGCATGTCTTTATGAATCTACAACAATAAAACAAACATCTGCAGTTTAAATAATTATAACAAATTAGTGATTAATATTGGCAGAAATTTTAGACAGTTTGTGGAGAAATTAAAGGTAAGTTAGTCTAATACAATCAGGAATTGCAATATAAAGTGAGGGGGGGAAACAGGTTTATGGTGTATTTAGAGGGAAAGTCAGAGAAGAGAAATTGATAGAGGTAAGGACGTAAGTGAAGAAGGGAGACTGAACAGGTATAAGGAATGAAAAGGTACTTGTTCACATTTAGGGACATTGTTTATCCTGTCTTTTAGCAAGACAGAGCCAGATTTTAGCTAGGAAGTCTTTCAGATTGGTTTTGAAAGATGGGAGGAAGGATATTGACCTGATGGATACAGGTAAGGAATTCCAGACCTTAGCAACCTTGTTATGAGTACAGATAATGCCCAGCAGATTTGATAGGTTTGTGGACAGACAAGAGTTTTTTGTCACTGGATTGCAATGACTGACTGGGAACATAGTTGTATAGAATGTTTTTTTAGTTCTAAACAGGCAGATAGATGCTGAATATTTGTATAGGTGTTAAGAAGCTGTGTATATGTTAATTGATGAAGCAGTTCTAACCAGTTTAGGCTTGTTAGTGCTACACAGTGGTGGGTTCTGAAAGGGGTATTTGCTGCAAATTTTGCAACAGCATCATTCAAGTTTTAATTTATAGTTCTAAAGTCATTAATGTCTGTTGAATTTCCTCCTTTGAGCAGAGGGATTATATATGATTTTCCCAGAGAAGAGGGAATGTGGGATTCCTGGAATGATCTATTTTATAAGGACTGAGACAGGATAGGCAATGCTATTGCTTGCTGTTTTTAGTTACTCAGTTGGAATATCAGCTGAAGAAAAGCATGATTTCCATTTGTTTAAGAGTAGTTTTACACAGGATGTGGACACAGGTTTGAATATGAAAGTCAACGGGGTGATATGTGACTTTTGGGCAGGGTTGGGATTAGATGTTGAGGAATCCTTGTTTAGAGAGGCTATACTATCAATAAAATAAGAGTTGAACTGTTTTGTAGTTTTGAGTGGTGAGTTACTAGGGAGGAGTTTAGGTTGAATTTTTGGCCAGGATGTAAGATTTCTTTAATGGATGTCCACAGTTTTTTTTTAGGGTTATGTTTAATATTATTCTGAAAGTTATTATAGTAACGTTTTTTGTTTTCATTTATTTGCTTTTTTAGAACAATTGCAAAGCACTCTAAAGTTTTCAAGATATTGAGTGTTTTACGTTTTGCCGTTCTTTCCATGCTTTTTCTCTGTCCTGCATTAGCATTTTACTCTTTTTGGATAGCCAAATTGCATTATTTGTTTTTAGTTTCTTCCTTCTGGGAAGTACAAGGCTCAAATCATGTGACCAAACTCTACAAAAAATGTAAAGGATATTAAGAAAATACATGTAAATTTAAAAATATGTTAAAACAATTATAGCAAACAAATTCTAGTAAAATACTCTCTCATTCCTTCTCATGGATATTGTTTCTGGGATTCTCCTGGGTACATCTCTCATGATGGATTTTCTTCTTCAGGATAAAGTAAAGTTTTACAAGGAAAACTTTTGATATTCTCCAGCCAGTCTCTGACATCTGCCGGGGAATATCTCAGCATTCTGGGTTTCCTGGCTTCTAAAATTCTCATGATTCCTTTGGCCAGACTTCACATGAGGAAAAGTCAATGTTTCTTCAAATCCTAACACCATCACTCTCAATCATTTTAGATTCCAGTAATGGGAGTTGTAAAAAAAAGGAGTTTACTGATGGGCAAACAAGTTATCTTTCAAGTCAGATCTCCCCTTCTCGCTTCTTCCTTTTCCATTCCAGCCCCTACTCAGTCTGGAACCACAGACTTTGCTTGGAAATCTGTTTCCAAAAGTTCAGGGTCTGTGTAACAAACAGGACAGGAAATGATGGGTGTAATAAATGCTCTCAAATCTTTAAATAATCTTTGGGTTCCAGGCCATTATCAAGTAATGATGGATGATGCCACAGTGATGTGGCACATAAACAGGAGGGAACAAGATCCTAACCTTTTTGCAGACTAGTTATGGTAGCCTGGGAACTAACTACTTATCACAACTGATCCCTACAGGTTACTTTCATTCTGTCAGAGTAGAATATTATTGCAGATAAGCTGAGCAGGGCCAGGAGATCACCTACGAATGGAAGCTGAATTCATGGAGTCTTCCACGAATTGATGCAGCTGTGGGGAACTCCTCAAATAGATCTGTTTGCCTCCACTCACAACAGACAGTTAAAGAAATTCTGATTGAAGACTCCTTGCATAAAGACCTGGAAGAGAGAGAACTTTTCATTCTTGTGGATAGAAATGTTCCTTTATGCCTTTTCACTCTTTCTTCTGATAACCAGGGTTCTTCTAAAGATTCAGAAAGACTCTCCCAGAGTAAATGTGGCAACACCTTTATGACCCAGGAAAAGGTGTTTCTTCCTTCTTTTGGAAAAGACTAAGGACAATTACCATAATCTTCCTCATAGAATGAGCTTACTTGCGCAAGACAGGGCTATTTGATTCACTGCAACCTTCAACATCTTTAACTCACTACCTGGACAGTAGGATTTTAATATTATTTAGGTACTTGTTTTCTGAGGATGTGCAGCAGAAATAAAAGAAGGCTAAGAAACATGCTACTAGAAAATTACATTTGACTAAGTGAAAAAGATTTCTAGTTGGTATCAAAATAAGAATCAGGGCCATTTTCAGGCCAAGATACCACTAGTTCACCAATGTTTGCGTGTTGTTGTTCAAAGGCCTTTCTTACTCTACAGTGATTCACCTTTTGGCCATCTCTGCATGTCTGCCCATGGAATTCCCTTTTTGCAGTGCCTCAAGTGAAATAGTTCTTGAAAGGGATTTTATGTATCCACCCACTTAAAAGACAGTTGGCTTCTTCTGGAATCTTAATTTTGTGCTGGAAGAGCTTTTTTCCTTTTCAACCGGCTCATGAGTCTGATTTGAACTTCTTATCTTGGAGAACACTGTTACTGTTACTCGTTGCTCTGATGTCTGCAAGAAGAATATTTCAATTACAAACTCTTAGGGTGATTCAACCTTATCTAAGCTTTCACAAGGATTCTTCATTTATGCCAAAGGTTGTTTCCGAGTTTACATTCAGCCAGGCTGTATATCTCCCCATTTTCTATCCAAAGCCAAAAAATATGAGAGAGAAAAAAAATTACAAACACTGTGGATGTCCAAGGGTGGCTCAGATACTACATTGGCAGGACAAAAAACATCTGATATTCTAATTAACTCAATTTGTTGTGAGGGTAAGAAATGGGGACAATCGGTGTCTAAATAGGCAGGGTCAGTGCTTCCTCTTCTAGGACTTTGGCTACTTCTGTGATTTTTTTTGAAAAGGAGAGGACTCTGGAAATGTATCACAGGTAGCAAAGTAGTCATCTGTGCATACTTTCATCAAACAATACAAATTAATCTTTTTCTCTTGGTCCAGAGCAGACTTTGCTGGGAGGGTGGCCTAATGGTTAAGGTGTTTTTTACAACAAACAGGTGGTGCAGAGTTTGAGTCCAAGGGATAATTTTTGCTCTTAAAATGGCTCAAAAGGGCAGTTAGCTTAGTACTAACCTATGAACCTATTTACTATGAACCTATGTTCTCCAGGAGCTTCTGGGCTCTGATCCTTCTCTTACTCTAAGGCAAGGAAGCTCTGAGGGTCTGATGTCCTAAACAAAGACTTTATACTTAACTCCTTAAGTTGTTCAGTGGTTATCACATTTGAAAGGTGCCCTTAAATGTTGGAAACTGACTGGTTGGCATATGCTGGGTAGGATATCACCTGTCTAGCTTAGGTTACTGCAACAATGATTTATTTGAACATGTTGTTATGGCAAGTTTACTTACATAACTGTAAGATTTCTAGTAGGATAGAGCTTAGCACTGCTTGTCATGATGTTGGTCCTTGTGACCTGAGTACTGGTATCTGAGCATTGCTGTGTCACCCAGCATACATTTGGAGCGTCCAATCCAAAACATAGTTGTAGCATTGGTATAGTGCATACAAATTGTGATTTCTTTGTTGATATCCCATTCCATAGTGCACTGCCTGAATTACCTCCAGCCATGCTAAATAGTATTCTGTGAGATGTGAGCTGACATATGAAAGAATTTAGTAGGCAGCATTTTCAGGTTTGGGTTTTGGTCGATCGGGGTCCTCCTTTGCATCTCCTCCTTTATATCACAATGTAATATTTATCAAATCGGTATGAAAGCAGAACAATGATGTGAGTGAACTTTTGCAGTTGAACAGTAGCAACCTTTGCATCTCCTTCATACCATTATGTAATATTTGTCACATTAGTATGGAGGCAATTCACTGATGTGAGTGAGCCATTGAGGTCTGCCACTGATGAGCGGAGAACTGGCCTGTTGGACAGGTAAAGCTGTCCCTGGCTGAAGTAAGAAGAGCACTCCACTCTTTTGCTGTAGATCATACTCTGAACATTATTTGCCTATCACATTTACAAATGACTAAGCAGAATGTTATCTTTCCACATTGAAATCATTCAATAATCCACATATTGCTGAACCACCCAAGCAACCGCTACCCCAAAACAAAACACGTGCAACACATAGCTCACAAAGCCAGTGTGCCAAACAGTCACAGCCCTTAAGGCTAAACAACACACCTGATACACTTGTAATAGGTGACTCTATCGTCATGCACACTGACGTCCCGCTCACCAGGCTGAACAAGGAGAAGGTCACTGTGAGCTGCCTGTCGGGCGCTAGGATCCGCCACATAACACAAGCACTCAGGTCACTCCAAGGCAAGTACAAATATGAGTCAGTCATTGTCCATGCTGGTGTGAATGACCTGAGACGTACCTCCCTGGACTACATGAAAAGAGACATAGAGGAGCTCACCGAGCATGTAGCCCAGGCCGGTATTACCCTGACCTTGAGTAGCATCTTACCCTCACCAAGAATGATGCCACAATATGAAGACAAGATGATCAATTTCAACAATTGGCTTAAGTATTGGTGTCATTCAAAGGGGATCCAATGCCTGTCAGCCAGGGATGACATGCTTGACAAGCCACGATGCTTCGCTAGGGATGTCTTGCACCTGTCACCTCTGTGCTTTCGGATATTGGCAAAGGCTCTTGCTGCCCCCATAGTGCCTTTTTTAGGCAAGGCTCACAAGACAAACCCACCTCCATAGGTATCACAAGGGATAAGAAACTAAGAGTAATGCTACTCAACGCCAGAAGTCTAAACCTCAAGATGCACGCACTCGAAACTCTCCTTAGCATGGAGAACATCGATATCTGTGCAGTAACAGAAACCTGGTTCAAGGTTCGAGAGCACCCCAGCACTACCAGGTTATACCTCATACCATACTTTTCGGCCCCAAAACTTGGACCGAACCACAAAAGGAGGGGGAGTATCAATATTCGTCAAAGATACCCACACCTCCAGGTTGGTGGCACAGCATGAAGCATCAGAGACTATCCATGTGCAACTAACTGTGGGTAAAACTGCCTACCAGTTTATAGCCTGCTACAGACCACCCTCCCAAACCCAGGAACCCCACCCGGCCTTCCTGAGAACACTGGAAAATATGAATGTCTCTCCAAACACCATTATATTGGGCGACTTCAACTACCCAAACATAGATTGGGAGCATTACTCTAGCTCCAACACCCTAGCCCAAAGGTTCCTAGAATTTATAAACTCAAATGCTATGGAACAACTTGTTACCACTCCCACAAGAGGGGAAAACATACTGGACCTGATCAGCACCAACATGGGAACTTTATGCTCCAGACCAGAAGTGTATCCCTCACTGGTAAGATCAGACCATAAACTAATCTCACTGGATATTCACATCCCGACCCCACCCCCTGCCCAGAAAACCACAGTGAAAAACTTATCTAAAGCAAATTTCACACTCCTCAAAACCGAGGTGGAATCCTTCAAAGCCCCCAGGCCTGTGGAAAATACGTCCCAGACTGCAGAATCCTTTATAAACGCATTCTAAGAACACCTTCAGGAATGCATGGATTATGCAATCCCAAATAAAACCAAGACCCAATCCTCCAAAGGCAGACGTCCTGTCTGGTGGACCCCAGCCATAAACAAACTATACAATAGAAGGAGGAAGCTACTACATGATAGAGCAAAATCCCAAAAAGGGAAGGCATCTCTGATCAGTATTAGCAAAAAACTATGGGCACTTATAAAATCGTCTAAGGCCAGCTTCGAGAGACATATTGCACAGGACACTAAGGATAATCACAAGGCTTTCTTTAGTTATGTTAGTAACCTGGGTGGGAATTCCCAGATATGCTCAGAATTAGTCCAAAATGACAAAAAATACACCAAACCCACAGACATTGCCAACATGCTAGTTGACAGGTTCAGCGCAAACTCCCCCACCCCCACCAAAAGGGCAAATATCTATCCCAGCAGAGTGCTGCCCCCCTAACATCTCAGAAGCTCAGGTAAGAACCGCCCTCTCCAAAACAAAAAACACAGCATCAATGGGACCAGATGGTGTCCCGGGCTGCATCCTACATGATTTCCAAGAAGAGCTAAACCCAAACATAAAACTACTGTTCAATCTCAGCCTTACTACAGGATATGTACCCAAAAGAGTGGCGTACAGCAACAGTGGTCCCTCTCCACAAAGGTGGTGCCTCAACGGATCCTGGAAACTATCGCCCCATAAGCCTGACTAGCTTGGTCTGCAAAGCTATGGAAAGGATCATCATGGACCTCATAAATAAAGATATTGGGGACCTACAGACACTGGATCCTACCCAGTTCAGCTTTGTTAAGGGCAGATCCTGCCTCTTAAACCTGGTCAGTTTGTTTGAAACAGTCACCAAGGCCATTGACAAGGGGAAGGTGGTCCACACAGCCTACCTGGACCTCGCAAAAGCCTTTGATACAATACCCCACTCAGGCATTATAGATAAGCTCATCAGCTTAAATATAAACCCCTATGTCACTAGATGGGTTGCAAACTGGCTCAAGGACAGAACCCACATGGTTAGAATTGCTGGAGCCATGACAGACTCCAAACCAGTTACAAGTGGCATCCCACAAGGCTCAGTCCTGGGACCTCTCTTGTTCGGTATATATTTCTCGGAGGTACAGGCCAACACGGAAGGACTGTGGCTGACCAAGTTCGCAGATGACTGCAAACTGGGCACCATAATCGACTCTCCAGCCGACACAAGCATCCTCCAAAAGGGCCTCATAGAAACAGACAACTGGTGCCAGAGCCATGGCCTCAAGCTAAAGCCAAAAGTGTATAGTCATCCCCTTTGGCAAAAACAAAGTGCCCACAAATTACCACATAGGTGGTAATCCATTAAGTACAGAAGAAGTAATTAGGGACCTGGGGACCCAAGTTGATAGCAATCTCTCATTTGACAACCACGTGGCCAAAGTGGTTAGAAAAACATTTTATATAGCCCACCTAATCATGAAGGATTCACATCTAGATCAGGGGAGGTCATCATCCTCTTTACTCATCCCTCATCAGGTCCATAATTGAGTACAATGCCCCTTTTGGGATGTACCTTACCAGACACCTGCAGTAACTGGAAAGACCCCAAAAGTACCTCACCAAGAGGAACAAAGGGCTCAAACAGATGCCATATGCTGCCCGGTTAAAGAAACTCCAGCTCTACTCAGTGGCATACCGCCTGCTCAGAGGCAATCTGTGCCTGACGTATAAAGCCATATCCAACCCGGAATTAATGGACATGCTGCACCTCAGAAAATCCAAATCCCATCGAGCCACACACTCGAGAGACTTGAACCTCAGCACTGAAATAAATAGGACATGCTTGAGGGACAGATTCATAACCCAGAGGCTTCCTTCACTCTGGAATAAAATCCCAGTCCAGGTTAGGCAGAGTCTCTCATTGACTCTCTTCAAGAGGAATCTTGATGAGTGGATGGGAGATCGTAGGTTTACCCTGGGTATCACTTCTGTGTCACTGTTAGACAGAGGCACAGTATACTAACCTTGAAAAAGGGCATAGCAAAATTAATTTAAAATGGGTGGCAAAAGCCAAACACACACTGGCTAGGCTTATAAATGCCCTAGGGCAGATAGCCTAGTATGAACCTATGAACCTATGAACACTGTAAGAGAGACAGAAGCTAATCTTCATGCATTAAGATAATTTGTCCAACCTTACACAGCTGAATACCAGAAGAAGTTATTCCTGTAAAACTACCTTATATCTCTGCTTTCTTGTTGTAATGAAAAGCTTCAGGGGGTTCAGAAGTAACCAGATTAGAACTGGCGAAGTAAGACAGCTTTATAAAGTAGTACTACCAATGTAAATGGTGGAGAAAGGGTGTGTGGTTCATCAGCAGTAAAAGGGTATGCTCTTATAAATCATTTTGATAACAGTAAGTCTGTTCTACAGCATATGTTAAGGCAGTACGTTATTACAGTAGTGCATTGTAAGTATTTTCTGATTGTTTAAGATCCATTGAAACTCCCTCAGTGCAATAGTCCTGCATCATGTTTTGAGTTAAGTTCACTTGTTTTGAAGGCCAGCTACTCTTGTTTTGGAAATAGTAAAACCATTTGGTAGTTTCCATGCAAAAGAAACTGGCAAATGCATACGCACTTATAAGCTGTTCATGTAATGTATATTTTAGCATGTTTTGCACTAATTTCCTTAAATGAATGTTGTAAGAGTATCAGGCTGGTTACAAAGGGGCTTTGATTCATAGAGGATGTCTGCTGTGAAAACAGTATATTAAATAATGACAAGTTGTCTTCTACAAAACTTTTAGTGCATTGTGTTCCTAAAAAATATAGTCCTTAGCATTACTATGACTGTATTAATGAGGACATATTTGAAATAGGACAAGTGAATGACAGTTCAGCGTAGAAAGGCTGCTGCTCCTGCAATTTAATCTACGGTGAAGTGGAACACAGAAGAAATTTGCATTGGAAAACTGGCAGCAGGAAAAGAAATACTAAGGGCATAAATTCACCCATCATTTTATCATTGAAACGGGAGCTATAAAAATGGGTAAAATATCAACAATGAGACCATGATGTGAACAAGTCAAACCTCAGGATCTGTTTTCCTGTTCACAGAGGTCCATTTGCTGTAGAATGACATCACTTGGACATTACTCAAGTGGCATGCTACATTCCATATGATTGGAATTCTCTTTATATAAAGCTGAAGGTATAAGAAAGTACTATGGAAAGCTATGTCCTTGCCCTAAAGACAGACATGCCAACTCATATGAGGGTGTGCATAACATCTCTGACTCATCATACCCATACCAGCTTCTAAGTAATTAGATTCTATGGTTGTTTCACTATGTCTGACAATGCTGTTGCACTAGGCATTTTGGATCCCGTCCATGCCTTTTACATTTAAAACTGATTACTAATCTGTATATCCACCTATCCACACCCTTTGAATGTTCATGGGAGTGGATCCCTTCTCCCACCCCTAGAGAATTTGTAGTGTAACATAATGATTTTCTGTGAGCATTAGATGTAATACAATGTGGAATGGTAATTAAAAATACACTGTACTGTTCATACCATATTACTGTCTGGGAAGCTAGTTTTCAAAATAGGAAAATTAAATGTAGAAAACATTGGGTAGGCCTTATGGCATGTAGTCACTTATTTTCTGGAAAGGCAAAACTGAGAAATCATGAGGGTACACTGAAACACTGTAAACTAATTCAGACTGTTCTTAAAGTTGTTACTTGCAAGATAGCAGAAATACAGGTTTAGAACTATATCCAGCATGGAATAAAATGGTTTACAAAGAAAGAAACTACGGAATATACTCTGGTTTATATAATAAAACGCATCACAGTAAATATAAAAAGAGCATACAGGACTGTGAAATAATAAAGAGGTATTCCTAGAAAACTGTTATTTACATTAAATAAATTTTACGGGAAGTGGTACACACAGCCAGCTTTAGGCACCAGCAAACCCTGTGGTTGTTAGGGGTCCCCTGTTCTTGGGAGGCCCCCAAACACAGCAAATTATCTTACCCTGATATTTTGTAACATGTCTGTCAAACCATAAAAAGCTAGAACAACAATCCTGTGTACTTAAACCAGGTGGGTAATAACTGTTATTTATATCTCCTTTCAATTTAAGATATTTCTGGTTGTAATAACAGTGTTTTATTGAGTAGCAGGCATCACAATGCTATTAAATATTTTACCACTAACTTAGTGCCCCTAGTTTAGTTAAACCCAGATTTTTGGACATTTTCTCCACTAAAACTAACTAAATAGCCAGCTTTAGGTCCCTACAATACCAGTGGCTGCAGGCGTCCCCCCTTAATCACCACTGACTGTGTGGGAGCCCCACAAAAGCTGCTTCTGGTTAGGGAAAAATGAGGGAAAAAATGTATTAATTTCCTGATTATGCTCTTTAACCTGAAAAGGGCTGTGTTATGATCCTGTTAGGATAAAGTTGATAATGAACATGAGCAGGGTAAGCACTAGAGAGATCAGCAGCTCAGAATGACCGATTTCAGTGCATACCTTGCATTTTAGAAGAGCTGATGCTTCAGATCATCAGGGATGATTTTCTCTTTCAGGGAGGTTTATAAATACTGGCAGAACACCAGATACTATAACTCAGCTTCTTTGTTTAAGGATTCAGTGCAGTGCCAAAAATACTAGCAGAATAAAGGCTCAGAATCAGGAACACATTTTAAATATTACTCTAATTCACTTAAAAAGTTAATAGAATAACCTTTTGCATCAACATGTATTTCTGGGCAATATGTATAAAATTCTAATGTCTGGATTTATTGACTGTTTGTAATCCTGAATGATTTACCATCAAATCAAACTTTTTACAAAGGACAAAGTGGAAGCATGAGCAAAATCGGGGAAAGTCTGTGAAATCAGGGACAATGACAGGCATTACTCCTCAATTAGGTAAGTAAAAGTTACTTACCCCTGCTGCTGTTTGATGATTACTAAACCACTGATCTGGTGAGGCAGTACCAGTTTTGTACAATTTATTGCTATTTGCTGAAGTAAGTACAAAACTAGTACTGCTATGGCGTATGCTTGCTTGTGTGTGAGTAAAAAAATATTACTCATTTTTATCTGTGCACACATGTAATAATGCCAGAATTCATACATTACTTTTCAGGTATCAGTAAAAATATACCTAACAAGCAATTATATTTCATAGGTGTCTAATGGTCCTGGAGCCTTTACAAGCCTTGCCCATAGACATGCCCTGGCATTGTGCCGCCCAACGTTATTTCCCAGTGCCTCTATCAAGTAGAGCCACTGGAGTGATCCCCAGGGTGAACTTTCTATTTCCCATCCACTCATCAAGATTGCTTTTGAAGAGGGCCAGTGAGGTGCTGTACTTGACATGTATGGGAAGTCTGTTCCAGAGCATGGGCAATCTCTGGGTTATGAACCTGTGCCTCCAGCATGTTCTGTTGATTGTGGTAATGAGGTTTAGGTCTCTGGAGCGTGTGGTGTGGAGGGATTGGGATTTCCTTAAATTTAGTATTTCTAACAGAGCTGGGTCAGATATGGCTTTGTAAGTCAAGCAGAGATCGCCTCTTAGTAGATGATATGAGACAGGGAATAGGTGGAGTTTTTTGAGTCTGTCCATGTAGGACATGTGTTTAAGGCCTAGGATCCTCTTTCTGAGGTACTTTTTGGCCTCTCCAGGTGTTGCAGGTGAGGTACATGCCAAATGGGGCATTATACTCTATGATTGGTCTAATGAGGGAGGAGTAGACAGAAATGATGACCTCTTTCTTCCTGGATGCAAAACCCATGGTAATGAGATGTGCCACATAGAAGGACTTTCTGACCACAGTGGGGATATGGTGGTCGAAAGAGAGGTTGCTGTCAACCTGTGTCCCCAGAACTGTTAGAACACCTTCATTGTGTTCAGTGGCCTCCCATCAATGTGGTGATTAGTGGGAACTGAGTTTTTCCCAAAGGGGATGATGACACATTTTTTTGGCATTAAGCTTAAGGCCATGGTTTTGACATCAGTCATTGGTCGCAGTGAGGCCTTTCTCTAGGATGTCTGCATCACTTTGGATGTTAATAATGGCTCAAAGCTTGCAGTCGTCTGCGAACTTGGTCAGCCAGAGTCTCTCTGTGTTGGCCTGGACTTCTGAGAAGTAGATGCCAAACAGAAGAGGACCCAGGACCGATCCCTGTGGGATGCCATTCGTGACTGGTCATCAGTCTGGTTTGGAGTCTGCTACTTTCACACTGTGAGCTAATTTCCTACCCACCTAATGATATAGGGGTTTATACCTAGTTTGGTGAGTTCATCAATAATTCCTGAGTGAGGAATGGTATCAAAGGCCTTGGCCAGATCAAGGTAGGGTGTATGAACTGCCGTACCCTCATCCACAGCTCTAGTGACTGACTCATAGAAGTTAACCAGGTTGAGCAGGCATGATCTACCTTTCACAAAACCAAATTGCATGGGCTCTAGAGTTGGGAGAGTCCCTATATCCTTGTTAATTAGGTCCATAATGATGTGCTCCATTGAGTTACATATCAGACTCATCAGGCTAATAAGGTGATAATTTCCAGGGTCTGTAGTTGCTCCTCCTTTATGGAAAGGGATGACTGTAGCAGTGTGCCATTCGGTAGGGACAAAGCCTGAGGTAAGGCTGTGAGTGAATAGGACACACAGATGTCATGCCAGTTCACTTTGTAATTCATGTAGAACACAGCCAGGGATATTGTCGGGTCCCATGGAAGCTGTATTCTTGGCCTTGGACAATGCAGCTTTAACCTGTGCTGCAGTAATGCTGGGTGCCTGGCATTTTTCCGGTATTGAGATTGGTCCTTTGGGGGGGGGGTAAAGTTGGCACTGAATCTTGTCTGCCAATATGTTGGCAATATTGGTTGGCTCAGTATAGGAGGTACCATTGTGCAGTAACTAGGAGCAGATCTGGGTATTGCCATGGAGATTCTTGACATAACTGCAGAAGGCTTTGTGGTTGTTTTTAGTGTCTGCTTCAATTCTGCTTTCATAGCTGTCTTTGGAGGTCTTGATGAGGGATCTCAAGTTTTTGTTGAGGCTAATAAGGGAATCTTTTCCAGTCTTGGGACTTCACCTTTTTCTCCAACATTTTCTTCCTTCTGTTGTAGACTTTATTAGCAGGGGACCACCAGATTTGCTTCCATTTTTTGAAGGCAAGCATGTTGGTTCTGTTGGGTATGGCTAGTTCCATGCATTTATGTACGCATTTATACAGAGCATTGGTGTATGATTTGGCAGCCATGGATCTATTTTCCATTGGCATGGCAAAGTTAGCCACGTCTGTTTTTAGGAGTTCAAAGTCAGCTTTGGAGAAGTTTTTCATGGTGGATACCTTTGCGGGGTATGTGGGTGAGATGTGGATTTCCATGATGATTAGTTTGTAGTCGAACCTAACCAGGGAGGAATTGACTTCTGGTGTAGAGCAATGGTTGCAAATGTTAGTAATAACCAGGTCAAGGATGTTGCTTTCTCTACTGGGGGTAATAATGAGCTGGTCCAGGGCATTGGAATTGATGAATTCCAGGAAGCATTGGGCCGGTGCATTGGTGCATGAATAGTTTACCCAGCTGATGGAGAGGTAGTTGAAGTCACCTAGTATGAGAGTGTTGGGTTGGATCTTAATAGATTCCAGGGTGCTGGTGCTTAGGAATGTGGAGTGAAAGTATTGGGGCATGGTTGAGGACCTATAGCAGGCTACAACCTGAATCTCCATCTTACCTAATGTTAGTTGTAGCTGGAGTATCTCAGATGCGTTATGCTGAGCTACTAGTCTGGAGATGTGTATATCCTTTATAACTATGGAGACACCACCACCTTTGGAGCCCATGTTCTGGGAACCAGGTCTCTGTTACAGCGCAAATGTCGATGTTCTCCATTTTGAGGAGTGCTTTAAGCGAGTCCATCTTGAGATTTAGACATCTAGCATTGAGCAGCATGACCCTCAGATTGCATTTATTTATAGCTGTTATGGTGATAATTTGGTCTTTAGAACACTGCCTAAAAAAGGCACTGTAGGGTGGCAAGAGCCTTAGGCAGTACCTGGAAACCCTGGGGTGATAGATGCAGGCCATCTCTGGCAAAGCATTGAGGTCTGTCAGTCGTGTCATCCCAAGCAACAGATACTGGATCCCCTTAGAATGACACCAGAAATTTAGCCAATTGTTGAAGTCAATCATTTTCTGTTTGTACTGCAGTATCATTCTGGCCGACGGTAGGATGCTGCTCAGGGCTAGGGTCATACCTGCCTGGGCCACATAATTTGAGAGCTCCACCATGTCTCTTTCCATGTAGTCCAGGGAGGTGCATCTCAGGTCATTCACAACCATATGGACAATGACAGAGTCATACTTGTACTTGTTGAGGTGACCTGAGTGCATGTGTTATGTGTCAGATTCTGGCACCTAATAGACAGCTGACTGTTACTTTCTCCTTATTCAGCCTAGTGAGTGGGACATCAGTGTGCCTCACTACTGAGTCAATTGCACTGGGCAAGCTGTTTTGCCTTAGGGGCTTAGGATGAGGATTACTGGCCTCAAACAAATACCCTACACTGACCGCCTCAAAAAACTCCAGCTTTACTCCGTAGCATATCGCCTACTCCGAGGTGATCTCTGCCTAACATATAATGCTATGTCAAACCCAGAGCTGTTGGACATTCTACATCTAAAGACATCCCAATCCCTCTGAGCTCAAGTTTATTAAAAGGAAAACAAAACTAATAAAGTACCACCAAGTCCATTCACAGAGTAATACCTGTTAAGTATATTTTAAATATTCAACAGACAGATATAAGCAAAGGAAACCTCTTTCTAGGTAATGCACAACCAAAAGGAGAACATTGGTGGCAAAAAGAAAGTACAATAAATGGTACTGATGTAAGGGAGCGACCATTTATTCATAGCTGAAGAACATTGCAACTCAATATTCTCAGTAGTCAGGACTCCAAGAATGATTTGCCATACTGTCAGGGTTTCAATTAATAAAATGGAGGAGGAATATTAAATAATGCTAAGGATGTTGTGTACATTACAGCTGCAGGGAAGGACGTACATATTCATCCGGTTTTATAAAAATGATGAGAAAAGATTATAGTAGACTTTCTGCAATTCATTTTAAAACTTCTGAAATACCATTTAAATGCCATTATTTTCCATATGAAATACAGCTGACTTTCAATTCTGGTTAAAAGACTGAATTTTATTGAAGAATGGCAGGGCCTGTCACATTCATATTTGCTGTTTCAGTTTATGCTTATCCTGTGATCTATACAGTTTTGCAGTAAGTAGCTTCAAAAAGACAGAACTGATAGGGATTGTTTTAACATAAAACAATTTCAAAATCAATTTGCAAATGATATGAACACCCCCTATATTTATACTTAGAGTGTGTGCAAATATTTTCTACTGTGTGGCTAAGTGGAATACAGAAAACTGGCAATTGGGAAGAAAAGCCTGTTTTAGATACACAATGAGAGGGATAAGGGAAGGGTCCATTCTCTGTTCACTCCTCTTCATCATATTCACAAACAACCTCAGTACAGCAACCCAACATGCCTCCATAGTACAGTATGCAGATTTATTTATTTATTCATTTGCAGTTTGTTTGCCAGGTTGGTCCATTGGGCCATAAGGAGCCCATTTTCAATGGAGTCCTGGGGAGAAAAGCTCCAGAAAAAACAAAATACAAATACAAATGATAGAATTTACAAGTTAGAAAAATTACAAGATATGAGAGAATTTAAAAAAAATACAAAGTAACAAGTTGCAATAAATTGGCATTTGAATTAGATAATTAGTACAATGCAAGAAAAAATTAATTATAAGTAAATGACAGTTCTTATAAAATATGTTAGTTCCAACAGTTATTGCTAGGGGTTATAAGACTATAGGAGGCTATTTACAGATGTATTAGCTTTTGCAGAGGAACTATGGTCAAGGAAGCTATGTAGGATTGGGAGCAAGAGCATTCCCATTGTGAAGTAAGGTATGAATGAAGTAAGGATTTGAAGGCAGAGAGACGGTTAGTGGTATGGATGGGAGGTGGGAGAGAATTCCAATGGTGAGCTAGAGAGAAGGATAGAAGATGTTTGCCAGGTGGACGGGCAGGTTTATGTAGTTCTATTATATTTTGGAAGTTAGATCTTAGACATCTATCAGGTAGATGCATTTGGAAGATAGAAGCAAGGGAGGGGCAGAGAGAGGCTAAAAATAAGTTTTTGTGCTTGGAAAAGATGAGTATAGGTGAAATAAGTGGGTAGCTCAAGCCAGTTCAGTTGATGCAGGGAAATACAGTGATGGGTAGAAAATCTGTGGCCAGTTGCAAATTTTGAAATTTTGTAGTAACAGGAGGAGAGTTTAGACTTGAGGTAAGATTGCAGATTAGTAAGGATAGAGGCACCATATATATATATGCAGATGATGCTACCCTTATCTGTTCAGCGGCCTCACCCCAAGAACTTCAACTAAAAATGCAATCTTCTTTCCAGGACATTGAATCCTACCTCTCCCAATACCAACTCATTTTAAATCCCAACAAAACCAACATCTTAGTTTTCAGTAGTAAAAATCCCAAGACTTCCCCACCCCCTCAATCATCTCTGCTAATGGTACCAATATCACCCAACTAAACACACAAAAGTTTTAGGTGTTACCATAGATGACAACCTCAAATTCAACATACATATTGCCCAATCCATCAAAAAAGTCCACATCAAACTAGGTACCCTTTACTTGGGCCAAACCATTTCTAACTCCCAATGCCACTGCTGGCACTCACCTTCTATCTACCCTTCTCTATGGCTCTCTCATATAGACTAACCTTCGAAAATCTGACCTCAACAATCTAAAATCTTGTTACAATAAGATTGCTAAATTTGCCATGGATCACCCACACAGATCCCACCACTGCTCACCTCTTTCTGTATTAAACTGGCTAGAGCTCCCCGACCTTCTATCCGCTATCCTTAGCCCATGATATAATCTACCATCCCAACAACTGCACTGACATTTTCACTTTAGTTCAGCCTAATACTAATAGCAGATCCCTCAGATCTTCCACCAAACTTCTACTAAAGGTATCCACTCACATAACCAACACAGTGACTCCCTCTATTTACATAAAATAGCCAAACTCTGAAACACCCTTCCAGACACTAACAAAAAAAACAGTACATGATCAATTCAAAGCACTCTTAAAGGAACATCTTATAATTGCTCAGTTTTACTGTTTGTATTATATTTATTGCTACTTAACATCCACGGCGGCACAGCAGTAGCATTGTTGCCTCACAGCAAGAGGTTCTCCTGTTCCATTCTCGGCTGGAGTTCCTTCTGTGTGGAGTCTGCATGTCCTCCCCATGGTTGAGTGGCCTCCGAAAGACATGCATGAATGGGTGTGCCTTCGCTGAAGGTTGGTCATTGGGCTGGCAACTCGGCACCAAAAAAATCGACTGCCAATCATTAGCATACCGGAGTTCCTCTGTGGCGACCCCTAACCCGGAAAAGCCAAAACTACAAAACAACATTATTATATTTATTGCTACTTGATATGTGTTTGTACTACTGATTGTCTTGTACTACTGTGGCCCTTTTTTTTTCCCCTGGGTCTTCAGTATGTAACAGGATCCTGCATTGTACTGTCTCTGGATGTTGTAAACAATTCTATTGTATTTATTGTTTGCTGCTACTATATTTTTTTGTTTGTTTGTTGTATATATTACTGTGGAGCTTTTCTCCTTGGGTCTCCACTGAAAACGGGCCTCTGGCTCAGTCGGACATACTTGGTCAACAAATGTAATAAATAAATAAATGATATATTTATGTATATTACACATTAAAAGATAGTCAAATACAGAGAAGTGATGAAGTATCAAAGAAATGATGGCTAGAAATTATTTTAGTATAGGAATTTGAGCTTACTGAGTATGCAACTTATTTATTCATCCTTTCTGTCTCTTCTGTGTTCTGTTAGGTAACTGACACTTTTACTAACTAGATTATTCATGCAGATGAAATTAAATAAAATAATACAGCACCACTGTAAACTCTTACAGATCTGTAAAACTCTAACCTCTGGAAAACTTTTTTCTTTTCATATAGTAAACATGCTGAAAATGTATGTATAACAGCAGAGTTGATTTAAAGGGTTGGGTTGTTTGGTATTAAACGATATTTACATCCATTAATTTGCATAGGTATTATAAACCTGCACTTCACCCTTTTTGGCTTGGTATGTCTTGTATGGCTGGTAGATAAAACTAAAAAGTATATGTAAAGCCAGGTGTGTTTTGATGTCAAGTTACAACTTTGACCAGGTAAATGTAAATCATTAATAACCAAGACATTCATCAAAAAGTATGTTATTGTGTCTTTCGGCTTATCCCGGTTAGGGATCGCCACAGCGAAACTCCGGTCCGCTAATGTTTGGTAGTGGATTTTTATGTGCCGAGTTACCAGCCCTGACGCACAACCTTCATCTAAGGCACGCCCATGTTTAGTGATCTGCCATTTTTGTGCATACTTTTAAATGCTACATTTTATATTTTTGTACTTGTCACAGCTTTAGAAGATTATTTTTTTATTTTCTTTAAAAGACTTCCTTCTTACTTATGTGTGTGTTACGCACAGTAGTATAGCCAGACATTAATGAAGCTATGTTGATTAATGGAATCACCATCATAACCACAACTCTTGCATGAGTGCAGGAGTATAGAGTAGTATTCTGATATTCTGTCCCCCATATTGCTTTCCTTCCTTGACTAAGGAGTGTAACAATGTGTTTCTCTTGACATGGTATGCTTAGATTTGCTTTTATCCAAAGGCTGTTACTGTAGCAATGCTACTTTTATTGCTAGATAAATAGACTTGATTTGTTCAAATAAGGCTGCTAGTCTGAAATATGTATGAAATAATAGTGTTTTGTAGTCTCTAATTCAGCTTTTAATGGATTTTTTCCACTGTATTCATTGCAGAATCTGTGTTTGGTGGTATTTAATGAATTGCAGTGGGCTGCAAAGGCATTCATTCATCATCACAAATAAAACAGACCAGATTGTTTTTGTTTTTAACTACTTTTAAAATGATATTGTAATCTCCATTTTCATATTTCTGCCTGCACCCATATTTCACTTGTAATATTTTAACAGCCTATATATATATATATATATATATATATATATATATATATATATATAAACACTATTCTAATTTCACACTTCTTAAGTTTATCTCAGGACTTTAAATATCTGAAATGAAACATTTCCAAACTCATATTAAGAAACATCTTTAAATTCACACATCAGAGTGTTTTTCTAATTGGCTCCTTTGCAGGCAAGTTTTAGCAAGTATGCTTTTCAAAATGATCTCACTGTAGAAGATTTCTGTCAGGCAAGCGTTGAATTTAATTCTGTGTGAAACTATAGAAGTGAAAGGTCTTGATACAAGCACACCACATTGAAAAAATGAATAAAATGATGGAAACTAGCATTTGTTTTTTTTTTCCGTTTTTCTTTGTTAGACAAGTTTTTGGGTGTTGTCAAGGCTTGCTTTTTGTCTAAAATGCAGCTAATTTACTTTTGTTATCTAAATGTACCTGTCAGTGTACTTGTATTCCATGTCAGTATGCACACATATTAAACTTTATTTTTTGAGATGGAAAACTTAAGAATGTTGATGTGTTGAAAATTGGATGAAAAAATATAGCTTGTGGCATGTTACAGATTATGTAGCTCATCTTTGAGTTTTGATATGCTTAAAACCACAACAAAATAAAGTATGTTGCTCTCTCTGTGATCCAGAAATCAATTAAGCTATAAAATGCAGAATGCTTTCATTCTGAAGCCCACACAAAATGAATTCTATGTAACTTACTCTCATAATCAATAATTGCTGAACCTTAAGGCTAGGTTTAAGCCTCCCTTGACAATGACAGCCAGCTGTAGCCTCTCACCTTAAGCTGCTGATCGAGAAATTATGTTATCCAATGACAACAATTGATTAAGCAAATCTAATCTAAATATGTATTTATTTGTGGTTTTTGCTTTTGTCATCTGACAAGACACAATGCAGCCATTCAGAAAAAAGTTTTCTTATGACAAAGCCAGACAGTGTTATTCAAAGAATTTATATGCACTTGCTAAACCTGGATGAAAGCTAGGATGTCAAACTGCATTCAATCAAGGGTGTAGCCAGGCATACTCTTTGTACTCTACTGAGCACATTTTTTGAGCATCACTTAGAAACACTATGGATTTTTCTTAGGCCATATTATGTCTTATGCAGTCTAAATTAATGTCTCCGTCAGCTCGTGCATAGCTTGCTTGCAGAGATGCTTGCTAATATAAAAAGATAAGTCTTAGAGGAAAATGGCATGCCACATACATTTGCTAAGTGCTGGGGGGGACAGCATTTTGAAAAATGTCCATTTTTGTTTTAAATTCCAGGTGGTTTGGGAGAACAGCAAAAATAGTTTTGACTACAAAATAGAACTATCTGGGAGCACCCCTGCATTCAGTATGCATCAACTAGTATACAGTATGATGTGCAATATGGAGCAGCAGCAGTGTGAATGAGAAATGTTGTGTCAGATGCTATAAAGAGTAAAAATACCTGTACTCTCTTTCTCACCAGTGTAAATCTTTAGTCCAATACATCTTAGAACAGAACTCCTATAAAAAGAAATGGAAACACTAGGCAGAACTCTATAAACTGTCTCCGCAGAAAATGGATACCTTTTGACTGCTTTACTGTTAACAGTTGGTGCTTAAATATGCACTAATGCCTTAAATGGTGGGCTATATGGAGAAATAGACTGCCCACTGGTGTTGTGATGCCAGATATCAATATTTCCGTATGATACCCACTCTGTATGGCATTTTTCACTTAGAAAATGGCCTTTGTGCTGGGGATTTAAATATCTTTGCTTTTTTTTCACTTGGAATAGCTTCTGTAGCTTACCTTGAACTAGCCTGAACTGTTTTTTAACTGATTGCTGCATTATTTTAAAATCTGCACTTAGTTACATTTTAGTCGAATTTGATCGAAAGTTTGCTTGTTTGTTTAATTTAACTGTGGAGGCTGCCCACTAAAGTGGGCTAGCCTGTGTAACTAATTTATCACTGTTTCTGCATTTTCTGTGTGTTTCTACCAAAAATAAAAAATAATCCTTGTTTTCCCACCTTCCTCGACTAGTTTAGACTAGTTTACAGGCATTGCTGTATTCTGGGCTGTGGTGTAGTTCCTGTGTTGTCCATTACCTTACTTGGATAGAAGGAAGTTTCTTTGCTCACCAGTGGGAGTGGGGAGCCTTGAGCAGCCTACCTGTCCTTGGGGGAAGTGACCTCAGCACAAGAAGCTGTAGTAATTGGTTGTTTTGGACCATTTCTAGCTCTTTTGTAGTTCACTGTTTAAAATCCATGTTTGCGGCTTTGCGCGATGCGTCGCATAGCGCAGCGCCGGTTAAACAAGGTTAAACTTTTTCTGGCTCCGCCAAGTCTGCTCTTCAAATTTTCCCTTAAGGAAGCTCTGCTCTTAGTATAACCAGGCTACTCACTGTATTATAAGCCTAGAACTTGTTCTCAATACTTCTCTACTAAGTAAGCACTCTTGTACTAAGTAAAGCACTACATCTACCTACCACCCCTGTGAATATCCACTTCCCTTAAAGGTATACCACTCCGTTATACTGTTCTAGCATGTCAAGTGGTAGATTATTGGCATCGTCTCCAGTTCAGCTGGTCAATCTGGGTATCTTGAGACAATGCTACAATTGTCTCATGTACACAGGCAACCCTCTCCTCCTCCCAACAAACACAAATACATGTGAGAGATGCAACTATATAGCCAAACTGGAGGCTGAACTCTCTCAACTCAGGGCTGGCATGACCATACAGGAGGAGATGGCAACCACACACACAACAATCCCAGTCCCACATAGACCTACCACAACTGCAAACCAAACACATAAAAACACAAAGACATACTTGGAGGCTCTAATAAAAAACTTACCAAAACAACAGAGGCTCCCAAAGCAGACATCCAAAAATCCACCACCTCAAAACAAAACACATGCAACACATACTTCAATAAATCAGTGTGTCAACCAATCGCAGCCCATAAGGCCAAACACCTTGCCTGATACACTAGTAATAGGTGACTCCATAGTCAGACACACTGATGTCCCACTGACCAGGCTGAACAAGGAGAAGGTGACTGTGAACTGTCTATCGGAAGCTAGGATCCGCCACATAACACACACACTCAGGTCACTCCAAAGCAAGTAAAAATATGACTCCGTCATTGTACATGCTGGTGTGAATGACCTGAGACGTACCTCCCTGGACTACATGAAAAGAGACATAGAGGAGCTCTCCGATTATGTAGCCCAGGCTGGTATGACCCTGACCCTGAGCAGCATCTTGCCCTCAGCAAGAATGATACCACAATACAAAGACAAGATGATCAGCTTTAACAATTGGCTCAAGTACTGGTGTCATTCTAAGGGGATCCAATGTCTGTCTGCCTGGGATGATATGTTGGACAAGCCACGCTGCTTTGCAAGGGATGGCTTACACCTGTCACCACTGGGCTTCCGGATATTGGCTAAGGCTCTTGCCACCCCATAGTGCCTTTTTAGGCAAGGCTCAAAGACAAACACACCTCCTTAGAAAACAAAATGGAAAAACTAAGGGTAATGCTGCTCAACGCCAGAAGTCTAAATCTCAAGATGCAGGCACTTGATGCACTCCTCAGCATGGAGAACATCGACGTCTGTGCAGTAACTGAAACCTGGTTCAAGGATCCTGAGAGCACCCCAGCGCTACCAGGCTATACCTCTTATCATGCTTTTCGGCCCCAAAACCCAGGCCGAGCCACAAGGGGAGGGGGAGTGTCCATATTCATAAAGGACACCCACACCTCCAGGTTAGTAGCAACACATGAAGCATCAGAGACCATACAGGTGCAACTAACCATAGGCAAAACTGCTATACAACTGGTAGCATGTTACAGACCACCCTCCCAATCTCAAGAACTCCACTCAGCCTTCCTGAAGACATTGGAGGATATGAATGTATCACAAAATACCATCATACTGGGAGACTTCAACTATCCAAGCATAGATTGGGTACATTATTCTAGCCCTAATACCCTGGCCCAAAGGTTCCTGGAATTCATAAATTCAAATGCACTGGAACAACTAGTCACCTCTCCCACTAGGGGAGATAATATACTAGACCTGATCATCACAAACATGGGGACAAAATGCTCCACACCGGAAGTATACCCCTCACTAGTGAGATCTGACCACAAACTAATCACCCTGGATATACATATCCCACCTCCACCCCCAGCACAAAAGACCACAGTGAAAAACTTCTCAAAACAGACTTCACTCTTCTTAAGACTGAGATGGTATCCTTTAAGCCCACTGTGCCAGTGGATACCACATCCCACAATGCCGAATCCTTCACAAATGCTTTCTATGGACATCTCCAAGAATGCATGGATCATGCAATCCCAAACAAATCCAAGTCCCTCTCCACCAAATGTAAGCATCCTGTCTGGTGGACCTCAGCCATAAACAAATTGTATAACAAAGAAGGAAGCTACTGCACGTCAGAGCGAAATCCCATGAAGGGAAGACATCTCTGATCAACATTAGCAGAAAACTACATTCTCTCATAAAAACATCCAAGGCAAACTTTGAGAGAAAAATCGCTAAGGACACTAAAGATAACCACAAAGCCTTCTTCAGCTATGTTAGAAACCTGGGCGGAAACCCTCAGATATGCTCAGAGTTGGTTCACAACAACAAAAAAATACACTGAACCCACAGATATTGCTAACATTCTGGCTGACAGGTTCAGTGCAAATTTCTCCACTCCTTCACCCCCAAAAGAAGAAATACTTATCCCAGCTGAATGTAATCTCCCTGTCATCTCAGATGTCCAAGTGAGAACCGCCCTAAACAAAGCAAAAAACACAGCATCAATGGGACCTGACGGTATCCCGGGGTGCGTGTTATGTGAACTCCAAGAGGAGCTAAACCCACACATAAAAATGCTATTTAACCTTAGCCTTACTTCGGAATATGTACCCAAACACTGGCATACAGCAACAGTGGTCCCACTCCACAAGGGGGGTGCCCCTACAGACCCTGGAAACTACTGCCCCATAAGCTTAACTAGCCTGGTCTGCAAAGCTATGGAAAGAATCATTATGGAACTCATAAACAGAGACATAGGGGACCTACAGACACTTGACCCCACCCAGTTCGGCTTTGTAAAGGGCAGATCCTGCCTTTTAAACCTGGTTGACTTTTTCGAAACAGTCACTAGAGCCATTGATGAGGGCAAAGCAGTCCATACAGCATACCTGGACTTGGCTAAGGCCTTCGACACAATACCCCACTCAGGCATCATAGATAAGCTAAACAGCTTAAAAGTAAACCCTTATGTCACTAGATGGGTTGCAAACTGGCTAAAGGACAGAACCCATAAAGTTATAATCGCTGGAGCAATGTCAGACTCAAAGCTAGTCACAAGTGGTGTCCCACAGGGATCTGTCCTGGGACCCCTCTTGTTCGGCATTTATTTCTCAGATGTTAAAGCAAACATGGGAGGGCTGTGGCTGACAAAGTTCACAGATGACTGCAAACTAGGCGCCATAGTCGATACACCAGCAGACACACACATCCTACAAAAAGGCCTCACTGAAACGGACAACTGGTGCCGTAGTCACGGCCTTAAACTAAATGCCAAAAAATGTAGTCATCCCTTTTGGAAAAAACAAAGTACCCACAAATTATCACATAGATAGCAACCCACTGAGTATGGAAAAAGTAATCAGAGACCTAGGGACCCAAGTAGACAGCGACCTCTCATTTGACACCCACGTTGCCAAAGTGGTTAGAAAAACATTCTACCTTGCACACCTCATCATGAAGGGATTCACATCCAGATCCAAGGATGTCATTGTACCCCTATATTCCTCCCTCATCAGACCCATGATTGAGTAGAATGCCCCATTTGGTATGTACCTCACCCGGCATTTGCAACAGCTGGAGAGACCACAAAAGTACCTCACCAAAAGGATAAAGGGTCTCCAACATATGTCTTATTCTGCCAGACTAAAGAAACTTTAGCTGTATTCAGTAGCATACCGCCTGCTCAGAGGTGATCTCTGCCTGACGTACAAGGCCATGTCCAGTGAGGATCTGATGGACATGCTCCACCTCAAAAAATCCAAATCCATCAGGACCACGAGAGCTAAAGACTTAAACCTCGGCACAAGTATGAATAGGACATGCTGGAGGGATAGATTCATAACCCAGAGGCTTCTCATGCTTTGGAAAAGGATCCCAGTTCATATTAGGCAGAGCCCCTCACTGACTCTCTTCAAGAGAAATCTTGATGAGTGGATGGGAGATCGTAAGTTTACCCCAGGGGACACATCTGTGTCACTGCTACACAGGGGCACAGTAAACTAATTCTATTATATAAATGTAAATTTTTGTACCATTTCATGGGGTGGCAAAAGCCACATCACTATGGCTAGGCTTACAAATGCCCCAGGGCAGATAGCCTAGTACTATACTATGAAACTATGTATTATTTCTGTGTGTGTGTGTGTGTGTGTGTGTGTGTGTGTGTGTGTGTCATGCGCATGTTTTGTAAATTGTTGCTTATTTTGATAAAAAGAGACCCTTTTATGTATTGGAAATGTTTTGCTAAGCCAATGACCATATAATTTCTGTAAGATTCCTCTACTGACACCTGAATGCCAAAACTCTGATGTGCTACAACACCAGAACCTAATGCCCAAAACACACAAGGGTGAAAAAACAAAATATAAGCAGTTTTTGCAAGCAGCCTTCATACCCCCAGTGTAGTAGAGTCCCCCCTACTCCACTCAAATTTGTAAATACTAACTGTGGTTACTTGAATATGAAGAAGAAAGAAATCTCCCAAAGCAAAGGAATCCGTGCCAGTGTGTACATTCAAACATCTCACCATTGTGATTTACTGTGGAAGCCACTACCAGTGCACACTCAAACATCTCACCATTGTGATTTGCTATGGAAGCCACTGCCAGTGCACACTCAAACATCTCACCATTGTGATTTACTATGGAAGCCACTGCCAGTGCACACTCAAACATCTCACCATTGTGATTTACTATGGAAGCCACTGCCAGTGCACACTCAAACATCTTACCATTGTGATTTAGTGTGGAAGCCAATCTGCCTTCTGTTCCTCAAGACGCCTGTTTCTTCAGGAGAAGTAATGAGATGATGAGTAGAGAAGCATTTCTTTAAACATAGCTTTATTAAGGATGTAACTGCTGACTGTGAAACATACTAGACACTGGAATCATTAAAGTTAAAAGTCTGCATGTCTTATTTTTATGCAAAATAATCACATGAAATATTAATTACTGCACTGATATGCTTGATTGTCCTGCATTAAAACAAGCAGCAAGTACTGCTTTATAAGTTTGTTATGTAACTGCCATTTAAGCTTACCTCACCAGTCATAAGATGACTGCCATTTTTCCATTCCATTATAAGAAACCAAATTGCTCCTGTTAGTTCATTTTTTTTTTTTTTTGCAAGCTAGGTAACCTCATTAGGCACAATCCTTCTTTTGCAGGTGACCTGGAGCATTCTGTGGTTAGGTGATTTGTTTAAAGCCACACAGTAAGCAAATTCAGCCTGAGAGAATCAGACTCTGAATCGCAGGGTGGGGCTGATTAGTGGGTCATAGCTTAATCACCTGCTCTGAATTGAAAGACTTGATGCTTCTTTCTTTCCTTCTCCTTTTGATTTTGTCTGGAAAAATAGTGTTGTATTTTTGTTATAGATTTAATGTTCATGTATATTGATTGACTGATTTCTTTAGCTTTGATGTGCTGTTTCCATTTTCTTTTTAATGAAAAAAAATAACATACTAAAGAAGTAAAGTAAAGAGCTGCTTGGCATGTACCACTTAAAAGATTATTTGTCACATTTCAGTGTACTGAAACTCAAAGCTGCAGGCAGTTGCTGACTAGCCTGGCGTCAAGCAGTAATCTAACCTCAATATGTGGCTTTAATACTGGTAGTATAGTGCTTTAGAAATGGTGTATGCAGTTTTCCAGGTAGCACATGCTAAATTTTATTTATTTTTATTTTTATTTATTTTACATTTGTTAGTCTAACTGGATATATTTCCATTTTCAGTAGAGGCCCGGGGAGAAAAGCCCCACATATAGACATAAGAGATATACATCATGAGGACAAATAACAGATTACAGACAGTTAGGACGTAGAAAATGAATATTGTTACTAAAAAAGAATAGGACTTAAAAATTTCTAGACAATCTAAATGACATCATATTAATTATTATTACATATTTTATAACCAAGAAAAGAAAATGAAGACCAAGGAAAGAGAGATGATCATTGTTACCAAAAAAGAATAGGAGTTTAACTTTCTAGACAATCTAAAAAACATCATATTAAACATCATTGCATGTTGTAACACCAAGAAGAGAAAGTGTAAGACCAAGGAAAGAGAAAGAGAAACAACAATAGAAAGAGAGAGCAGAGTTATAAAAGATATAAGCTTTCTGGAAAAGAGTTATAGCCATAAGGAGGAGAAATCTAGGGGAGAAGTACGTAAGGTGGAGAAGGAAAGCTTAGGGGAGAAAGCAGGAGGCACAAAAGAATAGGGAGAGAGAAAGAGGGTTAACTATGGGAATTACCATTTAATCAGGATTAGAGCAGGGACACATCCAGTGGCTTTTAAGGTAGATTCTGAGTTTTTGTTTAAACAGAATAGTAGATGCAATGGAGGTAAGTTCGGTAGGAAGTTGATTCCATTGTTTACCCATAGTATTTGAGAAGAGGGAATCACCAGCTAGGTTATTAGATTTGGTTAAGGTAACTAGCAGTTTGCTTGATGAGCGGAGTGAGTTCAGATTAGAATATGGGGTTAAGAGGTTAGAGAGTACAGGTGTGTTATGAGTTTGGTAGAAAGCTCTTTGGACAAACGTAAGTTGGGAAAGAAGTAACATGTTTGTCAGTTCAAGCCAGTTAAGTTGCTGCAGATTCAAACAGTGGTGAGTTCTGAAAGGTTTACCAGTAACAAATCTAGCTATGTTATTGTAGGTGGTAGACAGTTTGGAAAGATTGTTTTTCTTGAGGTTAGTATAGATTGGTGAAGCATAGAGAAGAGTGGAAATAAGATGAGACTGGGCAAGAGTAGCTTTGGCTGGGGAGGTTAAGAAAGTCTTAATTCTATAGAGAGAGCCAAGTTTCCTGTTTACAGATTTAATGGTATTGTTGATATGACAGTCAAAGGTAAGACTGTTGTCAGTTGTGACACCTAGCAGTTCGGTAGTAGGGTCAGGTGATATAATGGTTCCATTATTAGATAAGATAGTGAAATCTAATGTAGGGGATTTGGTAGTAGGCTTAAAGAGTAAGAGTTTGTTTTTTTTTGCGTTTAGGAGTAGGCAACATTTTAAGAACCAAGTTTCGACTTTGGAAAATACAGCTTGAGTATTAGTTTGAAGTTCGGAAATGGATTTAGCAGAGCAAATTAGTGTGGAGTCATCAGCGTATTGTATACATGTAGCCTGGGGAATAGCTACTTGTAGGTCATATATAAAGAGGGAGAAAAGAAGAGGTCCAAGAATAGAGCCTTGGGGGACCCCAAGTGAGATTGGGAGAAGAGATGAGAGTTTCTTATCCCAGAGGACGGCCTGTTTCCTGTTAGTGAGATAGGAACTAAACCAGTGGACAGCCTTAGATTCTAAGGAAAGAGATTCGAGAATTTTTAAGAGGAGAGAGTGGTTAACCATGTCAAAGGCTTTGGACAGGTCAATAAAGAGAGCTGAAGACAGGATGTTATTATTACGATTCTTGTTAATAAAGTCTGTAAAGGAGAGGAGAGCGGTAGTTGTGCTATGAAAAGGCCTAAAGCCATGTTGACAGTTAGTGAGAATGTTGTTTTTTATTAAGTGGTTCATTAACTGATGGTGAACACATTTTTCCATGATCTTTGCGAGTGGGGACAAGAGAGCTATGGGTCTATAATTAGAATAATCATAGGAGTTCCCTCCTTTATGTAAGGGTATGATGTGTGAGATTTTCCAGATGTCAGGTATGGTTTCTTCATTTACAGTTCTATTAATAAGAATGGATATAGGATAGGCTATTTCAGAGGCTGCTTTTTGAAGGAATTCAGATGGAAGTTGGTCTGCTGAGGGGGAGCATGGTTTGAGTTTGTGGATACATTACTGTATAAAGGCAGTGGAGATGGGTTGTAGCCTAAAGGTTGGTAGTTTGAAGGATGCAAGGTCAGGGATGTTATTGTTGTCACTAGAGAGATGAGAGGCCAAGGAATTAATAGTATCAATAAAGAATGAGTTGAAAGTATTGGCAGTATCAAGGGCGGAATTCTTTTCAGACCCGGAAGGGGATGGAGTGGTAGTCTGTCCAGGGTGAAGAAGTCTATTTAGGGTTGACCAGAATTTTTGAGGGTTGTTGTAATTTGCTTGCTGGAGATTACTATAATAACTCCTTTTATCAGAGAAGATAGCTTTTTTGGTACTATTTCTTAGGTGCTTAAAAGTCTGTTGGTCTATAGGAGGTTTGCTAGTTCGCCATTTTATCCAAGATTTGTTTCTAAGTAACATTTTTTGTCTTGTATCTTTAGATGGCCAAGGGGCAGGTTTAGATTTAATTCGGATGGAGCGTTTTGGTGCATGATTATCTAGAATTGTTAGGAATGTGGTATTAAAGTAAAGGACAGCTTCTTCAAGAGGAAGTGTCTTTAGTGGGTTCCAGTTACAGGCATTTAGTTCAGTTTTAAATTGAATAGGGTTGAAACATTTGAGATCACGTAGGGTCCTATAGGTAGGAGTATTGTTAGAGGTATTTTTTTGTCTTATAATATAGGTTAGATTGTGATCACTAAAGTCATCAGGTAATGTTCCAGACTGATATTTTAGTTGAGGTTTGTTAATGAGAATCCAATCAAGAATACTTTCTTTGTTGTTAGGTTTGTTTAGCCTAGTAGAGGTGTTTATTGTCTGTGTAAAGCCATGGAGGTTAATATGAGAAGCTGGGTTATTAGTGTTTAAAGAGGACCAGTCAAGGTTAAGGTCTCCAAGTATTATGGTTTCTTGTGGGTAGGTTGAAGTGGCCTAACTGAGGATATTTTCTATGGTAGTAGAGTTATTTCCAGGAGTTAGATAAATACAGATAATATAGATTGCTTTTTTAGGGTTAAATTGAAGCTTTGAGATAAGAAGTTCAGTCTTGGTAATGTCCAGGTTATCATAGGGTACTAATGTTACATTTAGTTCATTTTTGAATAATAGTGCCACTCCTCCGCCTTTTTTAGTTTTGCGGTCGAGTCTCAAGATGTTGTAACCTGGAGGAATGATTTCATTATCTGTAGTAAAGGGTTTTAACCAGGTTTCAGTTAAACAGAGAATATCAAAGGAGTGGTGTTCAAGAAGGGAGTGGAGATGGGAAATTTTGTTATTGACACTTAGTATATTAAGGTGCCCTATGAGTAGAGTATTTGCATTGGAGGTTGGTATTAGTAGGGAACAGTTTAGGGTAGCAGGTATAGCGTCAGATGAGGTAGCTAAGGGCCCTGGGTTTGGGTGAATGTCCCCATCTGCCAAGGTAGAGCGGTTATATTCGAGGTAAGCTTTGTAAGAGAAGTTCAGTAAGTATTTTAGTTTCTTAAGCAAGAGATTCTGAATTTTAATATGAGACAGCCTATGATATCTGGCTAGGAGGTAGCAAGGGGTAGATGTAATGTTCAGAAGAAGCATCAGTCTCTTTTGTAATGCTAAAAACTGAAACATGCAATATGTACAAGCAATAATGCTGTGCTGCCACCTGTTTTAAGGTTTTAGATATCACTAA
>NC_056739.1:976856038-976868538 GCF_019279795.1 Protopterus annectens | reverse complement strand
GAGAAAAGTAGTAGGAAGTTAACCAAGGAGAACTAGCAGAGCTGTCAGGTGAAATATATCAGATTCAGCCAATTACACAGGCAACAGACTAGCTCAGCCCAGCCCAGCCCAGCACTTTAAACTCTGCAAACAGAATTATTCCCTGTTTTTTCCCAAGAACTCTGCAACACTGCAATATACAAAGAGGGAAATCTTAAAAACTTTAAAGTCAGACAAAATGTTAGGGACTGCTCTTGCTATCATAAACCAACATGTGCAAGGTGCTGAGGGTGGTGATGTTGTGAATGCTGCTGAGCAACCCAAAGTGAGGAGACGGAGAAGAGTGTACAGACCAAGGGTAACCTACCAGGGGCTACATGAGCTGGAGATAGTGGAGCGCTATAGGGTGGACAGAGACCTCCTGCAGCAAATTGTTGAGCTGTGCTGGCCACACCTCACACACAGAACCAAGAGATGGGAACCCATCCCAGCGGATACCAAGGTATGTGTTGGCCTAAGAATGCTAGCTACTGGTACCTTCCAGAGACCAACTGGTGATATGATGGGGATTTCACAGGCATCAGCATCCAGGGTACTGCACCAGTTCCTGGATGCTATGTCAGCACATGTTGGTGAGCACATATATTTCCCCAATTCCTGTGAGGCATTGGCCAACAATATGCGTCTTTTCCTCCAAGTAGCAGAATACCCTGAGGTAGTGGGTGCAATAGACTGCACGCACATACATATCAAAGCACCACCCGGTGAGCGGGGTAGGGTCTACATCAACCGGAAGGGCTTCCCCTCCATCAACTGCCAGGTCATGTGCGATGCCCAGGGCATGATAATGAATGTGTGTGCTGGCTGCCCTGGAAGCTATCACGATTCCCACATCTGGCGTCTGATGCAGCTGTACCAGAGATTTGCCAATGGGGACATCCCTGACAGTCACCTAGTGGGGGATGCTGGATATGCACTGGAGCCTTGGCTGATGACACCCATCAGAAATGCCCACACACCCAAACAAGAACTCCATAATGAGGCACACGCACAAACAAGAAACATTATTGAGCGTGTGTTTGGGATGCTCAAGTCACGGTTCCGGTGCCTGGACACATCTGGTGGAGCCTTGCAGTACTCACCAGCTACATGTACACAAATTGTCATGGTATGTGCCATGCTACACAACATGATCCTGTGAAAACAGCTGCAGCAGGAACAACATGGGGCAGGGCCAAACAGCTCCCCATCATTGCCATGGCCTGTACAGGCACAGCGTGACTCGGAGGAGGAACAACCTGAGCCTTCCCCAGTAGGCAGAAGGAGGCATGCCCAGAATGCCCTGGCCTTGGCAAAGAGGCAACGCATAGCACATATGCTGACTCATTAGGAACCCTGGAAATTACACCTCTCTCTGACTCGCACATACAGTAAAAGGGATGCCTAACTTGACACTACTTGTTTCCAAACATGTATAGGGAGAGTACTATGTGCATCCAACATAGGCAGCCCTGCAGCACCACCTGAGGCATGAGTGCCCTATTTTAAGCAATATAAAGCACTGCTAAGCACATTTGACCAGTATAGAGCATATTTAAATTCAATTGTGCATAGCTGTGCACCGCGCTAACCAGCTCAATGTCGGGCAACGTTGACCAATGTTGGGCAAAGTCAGGTAAACACGCTAACACCTGCTTTACTGTTCCTTAAGCAGTCTGGTCTATCCAGCAGGAAAATAAAAAGCAATGACAGAGCTCGAACTCAGGATACTGTGCACTATGGTCACAGTACTAAACCACTAAGCCATGACAGCATTTCACTGGCACAGACACAACTTAACTCACTCACACATACCAGTGGGGGGGGGTCACATACCTAACAGTCACAGCCAGCAGGACAAATGTAGACAAATGCAAACACTAACAAATGCTGTATCATGCCCTCTGAAGAGGCATATGAGTAACCTCCCCCCAGACCTATGCAGACAGATACAAACTAATATGCGTGTAATTAGAAGCTAAGGTCTGTAGTACAGTGGTATGCCTCAAGCCAGTACGATAGGCAGCAGCACAGACTGAAATAGAGTACCTGACATAGCAGTGCAGGCCTAGCAAATGTGTATAAGTGTCAGGTGAACCCTTCATCCTATGTACACCCACAGTAGCAATCAGGTGTGCTCCCCCAGGAAGAAATCTACAAATAATAGCTGTCCCCACTGTATGTAGAATGACTCATGGAAGCCCTGTAGGCACACTGTGAGCCCTGAAGTAAAAAACAACTTGATTTTCACACAAATATAGTATATATGCTCATACCGGGCATGCTCACACACTTGTGCCATGTCTGAGTACAGCAGTGGGCCACACATATCTGGCAGTTGCAGTTCTTACTCCAGACACTTGTCACTATTCACCAATCCTGCCTTCTGCATACACTGATATGAAAACAGACCCATATAATATATTGGACACCTGTCATAATCAAACTATGTACTCCAAGTACTTAAGTTGTTCAAAGAAAGTGAAAAACCAAAGAAGGTCAATAATTCTCTGATCAGTATCATCAAGAAACAATGAGCACTCCTAACATTATCTAAGCCATGGTCAAAGAGTCCATAGAGAACCATGAAGTGTTATTTCGCTATGTCATAAATATCAGTGTAAACTCATATATGTTCTGAGTCAGTGCAAACTGTAAATGAATACATGTGCATGACTGACATTGCCAACATCTTGTCAGACAGGTTGATATATATTTACCCCCTTCTCACTGACAAAAGGGCCCATTATCATACCTGGAGATTGTGAAAACCCAGAAATCACATATACAATGGTTAAACAGCTCTTTCCAAACCTAAAAATACGGCGTGTATGGGATAACATGGTTTCCCTGGCTGTGTCATATGTGAACTCCAAAACAAACAGACCCTGCACCTGAACAGTCTGTTGAGACTCACCGTCTGTACAGGATATGAAACTGTTGAATGGGTTACAGCAACATTTGGCACACTCCATGAGTGTTGGTGCACAACAGACCATGGGCACTATTGTCTTATAAGCCTAATAAGCCTGATGTGCAAGGCCATGGAGTCCATCATTATGAAACTCATAAACAGAGCTATTGAGAGCCTACAAACACCCAACCCTACCCATTTTGGTTTGGTCAGGGGCAGATCATGGTTCCTAAACCTGCTAGACCGTTTTCAAGGCAGTCACCCAGGACATGCATCAATGAAATGAGCTACACACGGCCTACATAGACCTTGAAAACCCCTTTTCCAACATCCCACATACATGTCGTATCGACAAAATCAACAACCTGTGCATAAACACATATGTCATCTGATGGATTGCCATCTGGGCCATAGATAGATCCCACAAGGTAAGAATTGTGGTCTCCTGTTCAAGCTGGTAACAACCGCTGTCCACCATGGCTCAGTCCTCGGACCCCTCCTGTCTGGTGTATACTTTTCAGAAATACAGTCAAACACAAGGGCTATGTTTAGCAAGGTTTGTGGATGACTGCAAAAAGGTTGTCATAATCGATGTTTGGGACAACAGAGACATCCTTAAAAAGGGTCTCAGTCAGACAGATGTGGTGTCAAACTTATGGGCTCGAGCTACAGTCATACAAATAACACATAGGTGCCAACACTCTAAATATGGAGGTAATAATAAGGGATCTATGGACACATTTGGATAGTCATCACTACTTCCAGAAACGCATTCACAAAGTGGTTAGAAAATCATGCTATATGTTCCCACAAACTGCCAAGGTCTTTGCATGTAGGTCAAAGGAAGTTTCCTCTACTCATCAGTTATCAGAACCATCATAGAGTACCACAACACACTTGCGATGAATCTGACTAGGCACCTTCAGCAGCTGGAAAGACCACTGACGTACCTTAATAAGAGCATTACTGGCCTCAAACAGTTGCCCCATGCAACAAGACTGAATTTAACTCAATCTGTACTCTGTTGCATACTGTCTACATAGGTGATCTCTGCCCAACAGACAGGTCTATGTCCAATGCAGAACAGATGTACATGTGCTATCTGAAGTAACCTCAAGCTCACTGTACTACATGCTCTAGGGATATCATCATCACAACAATAAATAGAACATGTTGGAGGGATACATTAATAACTCACAGACTTCCCTTTCTTTGGAACAGGCTCCCTCCCAACCTACATTAAGCTGAGTCCCTCACTGACACTCTTCCAGAGGAGCCTTGATGAGTGTATGTGAAACTGAACTGTCACACCATGGATCACTTCATCAGCTCTACTACACAGAGGCCTAGGGAACTAACTCCATGGGTGGTGATAGCTGCACACTCTGGCCATACTAATATATGCCTTCAGGCAGATAGCCTATTACCTACCTATGTACCTATATATATATATATATATATGTAGTGGGAACATATTATAATAAGCCAAAGATGGATGGGCAGAGATGTGTGTAAGAGGGTGACCATGACAGGGAGCCATCCAGGACTGTCCCACCCAGCACACATCCCAATGGCACAAAAGACATGAGGTGCACATCTCACCCACTGTACAAAACAGCCACCAATATCTGTAAGCATTAAAGTGTATGGACCACATACACTGTAAGCATTACAGTGTATGTGGTCCATGTGCCTGCTGTACAACATGATGGTACAATGAAGTACACATCTACTATCTGTAGACATGTACCTGCCACATAGTCTACTACATACCTATCTTCAATAAGGCATATGTTAGCCTAGGCAAGTTGTGCAGCTTTCAACACCCCATTGGGTAGTTTTCCAAGCCCTTGTTCTAATAATTAGAACCCTAAGCCCCTTTATAGTGGGGCTGCTGATGTGATGGCTGGCGTGAATTGTTTGTTTCCCATCCACTCATCAAGGTTCCTATTGAAGAGTGTCAGCGAGGGGCTCTGTCTGATGTACATTGAGACTCTGTTCCACAGTAAAGCAAGTGTCTGGGATGGTACTCTATCCCACCAGCATGTTGTATTCATTGTTGTGATGAGGTTCATATCCCTGGAGTGTGTAGGGTGACTCAATTTTGTATCTGTAGATGGAGCATGCTCAGCAGTTATGTGTTGGACATGGCTCTGTATGTTAGGCAGAGTGTGCCTCTGAGTAGTCGGTATGCAACCAAGAACAGATTTAGTTTTACCAGTTGTGTTGCATAACACAACTGTTTGAGGCCAGTAATCCTCTTGGTGAGGTACCTCTGTGGTCTCTACAGCTGCTGGATATGCGTAGTCGAGTACATCCAAAATGCTGCATTGTACTCAATGATGGGTCTGATGACTTAAGAGTAGAGGGCCACCACTACCTCTTCGGATCCTGATGCAAACTCTTTGTTGATTAGGTGGGCCACATAGGATTTCCCAATCACTTTGGCAACATGGTTGTCAAAGGAAAGATGACTATCTACTTGTGTCCCCAGATCCCTTATTACCTTGTCAGTTTTAAGGGGGTAAAACCTATGTGGTAGTTTGTGTGTACTTTGTTTTCACCAAAGGGGATCACTATGTATTCCTCCACATTGAGCTTGAGGCCATGATTCTGACACCACACATCTGTCTCATAGAGTCCCTTCTGGAGAATATTTGTGTCATCCGGGGAATCCATTATGGCAAAAACTTTACAATTTCCAGCAAACGTAGTCAACCACAATCCTCCCGTGTTGGCATGTACATTTGAGAAGTCTATACCAAACAGGAGGGACCCCAGGACTGAACCCTGGGGGCCACCAGTTGTTACCTGTGTAGAGTCTGACATGTAGCCAACAACTCTTAATTTGTGGAATATATCTGTGAGCCAGTTTGCAATCCATCTTGTGATGTATGGATTCATGCTCAGGTTGGTGAGTTCATCTATGATACCTGACTGGGGTATGGTGTCAAAGGCTGTAGTGAGTTATAGGTAGGCTGTGTTGAGCTCATTTCAATCATCTGTAGCCTGGGTGATGGTCTCAAAGAAATCCACCCAGTTCAGGAGGTGTGATCTGCATATGATGAAGCCAAATTGGGTGTGCTCAACTGTGTGAAGGTTCACAATCTCTTTATTGTTGACTTCAATTATGATTGGCTCCATTGCCTTAAAGATCAGACTCATCAGGCTCAGAGCATGAATGGCAAGGGTTTTTTGTGGCCCCACCCCTGTGGAGTGTGAAGAATGTTGCTGTGCAACATTCTATGGGTACATATCCTGTACAGAGCATGTAGAGAGAGGTGTAGGTATGGATACATCCCCACCCTATGTGCTATGATCCAGGTCCTGATGCTGGAAGGTATGGGATGAGTAATATCCTGGGAGTGCCAGTGTGCTTTCTGGAGCCTTAAACTAGGTTTCTGTTACTGCACAGATATCAATATTCTCCATACTGAGATGTGCCTCGAGTGTGTGCATTTGGAGGCTGAGACTTCTGGCAATGAGTAGCATTTAGCTAACTTTGTGGTTATTTGCGTTGGTTATGTGGTTTGGTTTGTCCTGAGTGACCAGTGTTCCACACCTGAAGTCAACGCCTCATTGGTCCCATCTCACCATAAGATAATTACCCTACATATCCACATTCTGGACCCAGCCCCCATTAAGGAAACCAGGTTAAAAATCTCCAAAGCCAACTTCATGCTTCTTAAGACAGAAGTGCTGAACTTCAGGACACCCATGAAGATGGACAATGCTGTTATGACTACTGAATCCTTCACAATTGCACTTTTTAAGCACTTACATGAGTGCATGCATCATGCTATCCCAAACAGAGCCAAGACGCTGTCTTCCAAGAAAAGGAAGCCAATCTGGTGGTCCCCTGCCATAAACAAACTGCACAACAGAAGGAAGAAATTGTTGCAAAAGGGGGTAAAATCCCATGAGTGGAGGAGCTCTCTGGTCAGCCTCAGGTAGAAGCTGCGATCCCTGATACAATCCTCCAAAGCTATTTACGAAAACAAAGTTGACACTGATTCTAAAGACAACCACAAAGCATTCTATAGCTATGTCAAGAATCTCAATGGCAACACTCAGATCTGCTCTGAGTTTCAGCACAATGGCACTAAATATACAGACCCAACTGATATTGCCAACAGCCTGGCAGATAGGATCAGTGCTAACTTTACCCCCCTCTCACCCATGAAAGAACACATCTCTATACCGGAAGAATGCAAAATTGCTGTCATCATGGCTGCACAGGTAAAAACCACTCTCCAAAGCCAGAAACACAGCATCCATGGGACCAGATTACATCCCATGCTGCATTCTACACAAACTACAGAATGAACTGGCACCACACTTATGTACCATGTTCAATCATAGCCTCACCTCAGGCTTTTTGCCCACTACACAAAGGGGGAGTCACCATGGACCCCAGGAACTAGCGCCCCGTTAGCCTGGTCTGCAAGGCCATGGAACATATCATCATGGAACTTATAAACAAAGAAATTCGTAATCTCCAAACTCTGGACCACAACCATTTTGGGTTTGTAAAAGGCAGATCATGTTTCATAAACCTGATAGATTTCTTTGAAGCAGTCACCAAAGCTGTAGACAAGGGTAAGGTGGTTCACACAGCCTATCTAGATCTTGCCACGGCTTTCGACACCATCCCCCACTCTGGAATTATGGATAAACCCACTGAACTAGGTATAAATTCCTATGTCACAAGATGGGTTGCCAACTGGCTCACTGACAGAATCCACACTGTGAAAGTAGCAGACTCCAAGTCCGACTTCGGACCAGTGACAAGTGGAGTACCACAGGGTTCAGTCCTTGGTCCTGTCCTGTTTGGTATCTACTTCCCTGAAGTACAGGTTAACATGCAAGGTCTCTGGCTAATGAAGTTCCCAGATGACTGCAAACTAGGAGCCATAATCGAGACAACTAACGATGTGGACATCCTACAAAAGGGCCTCACTGAGACAGATGCCTGGTGTCAAAGCCATGGGCTCAAGCTCAATGCCAAAAAGTGCATTGTCATCCCCTTGGGTAAAAACACTGTACCCATGAACTACAACATAGGTGGTAGTATACTTCACACTGAAAGTGTGATAAGAGACCTTGGGACACAGGTGGACAGTAGACTCTACTTTGATAATCACATTGCCACAGTAGTCAGGAAATCCTTCTACGTGGCACACCTCATCACAAAAGGTGTCTCATGCAGAATAAAAGAGGTCATTGTTCCCCCTCTACTCATCACTCATTAGATCCATTATAGAGTACAATGCCCCTTTTGCTATGTACCTCACAAGATATCTACAACAACTGGAAAGCCTGCAGAAATACCTCACAAAGAGGATTAATGGCCTCAAATACATGCCATACACAGACTGTCTCAAAACACTACAGCTTTACTCTGTCACATATCACCTACTCAGAGGTGATCTCTGCCTAACATACAAAGCTATGTCAAACACAGAGCTGTTGGACATGCTCCACTTAAAGAAATCCCAATCCCTCTGAGCGTCGGCCCCAAAACCCAGACTGAAATACAAAAGGAAGAGGTGTATCCATTATCATAAAGGATACCCACACCTCCAGGTTAGTGGCACAGCATGAGGCCTTGGAGACCGTGCAAGTGCAACTAACATTGGGCAAAGCTGCTTATCAGATCGTAGTCTACTACAGATCACATACCTTGTCTCAGGACCCTTACTCAGTATTCCTGAGAACACTGGGAAATATAAAGGTCCTACCAAACACCATGATATGAGGAGATTTCAACTACCCAAACATTGACTGGGAGAATTACTCGAGTACAAAGTCCTTTGCCCAATGCTTCCTAGAGTTTATAAACTCAAACGGCCTGGAACAGCTGGTCACCATGCCCACTAGAGGTGACAATATACTGGACCTGATCATCACCAACATGGGGGATCAGTGTTCCACACCAGAGGTAAACCCCTCGCTGGTAATATCAGATCATGAAGTAATCACACTGGACATCCACATCCTGACCCCCCCAGTCAACAAAACCACTGTGAAAAACTTTTCAAAAGCAAACTTCACACTTCTCAAGACCGAAATGGAAAGTTTCAAAGCCCCCTTGCTACAGGATAATGCTATCCAATCTGCAGAATCCTTTACAAGTGCATTCTATGAGCATCTTCAGGGATGCATGGATCGACCCATCCCAATTAAAACCAAGACTCACTCCTCCAAAAAGAAGAAACCAATCTGGTGGTCCTTGCCCATAATTAAGCTATACAACAGAAGGAGGAAACTAACACATGATAGAGCAAAATTCCAAAAAGGAAAGGCATCACTGATCATTATTAGCAAGAAACTACGATCGCTCATAAAATAATCCAAGTCCAGTTTCTAAAGAAAAATTGCCAAGGAATCTAAAGATAACCAAAAAGCTGTCTTTAGCTATATCAAACATTTAGGTGGCAACTCTCAGATATGCTTTCAGCTACTGCAAAATGGCAAAAAATACACTGAACCAACTGACATTGCCAACATCCTGGTGGACAAGTTTAGTGCAAACTTCAACCCCCCTCACCCCCAAAAAGGCCCGTGTCCATCCCAGAAGAATGCAGAGCCCCAGACTTTATGGACATGCAGGTAGAAACAGCCCTCTCCAAAGCTAAGAACACAGCATCAATGGGACTGGATGATGATCCAGGTTGCGTCTTACACGAGCTCCAAAAGGAACTAAACCCTCACCTACATTCACTGTTCAGACTCAGCCTTACCACAGGCTATGCACCCAAAGAATGGTGTACAGCAACAGTCATCTCGCTCCACAAAGGTGGTGACACAACAGAACCTGGGAACTATCACCCTATAAGCCTGACCAGCCTGGTCTGCAAAGCTATGGAGCGAATTATCATGTAACTCATAAACAGAGACATTGGGAACCTCCAGATACTGGACCCTACCCAATTTGGCATTGTTAAAGGCAGATCCTGCCTCCTAAACCTAGTTGACTTCTTTGAAACAGTTACCAAAGCTATAGATGAAGGGAAGGTAGTCCACACAGCCTACCTGGACCTCACTAAGGCCTTTGACACCATTCCCCACTCTGGCGTCATAGACAAGCTTATCAGCTTGAACATTAACCCCTATGTCACGAGATGGGTGGCCAACTGGCTCACGGATAGAACACACATGGTCAGTGTTCTAGGTGCCATGTCCATCTCTAAACCAGTCACAAGTGGCATCCCACAAGTCTAGGTCCTGGGACCTCTCCTGTTCAGTATATACTTCTCTGAGGTACAGGCAAGCATGGGAGGACTATGGCTGACCAAGTTCCCAGATGACTGTAAACTGGGGGCCATAATCAACTCTGTGGCTGACACAGACATCCTCCAGAAGGGTTTTACAGAGACAGATACCTGGTGTCAAAACCATGGCCTCAAGCTGAATGCCAAAAAATGCATAGTCATCCCCTTTGGAAAAAACAGTGCCCACGAATTACCACAAAGGTGGTAATCCACTCGGTACAGAAAATGTAATTAGGGACCTGGGGACCCAGGTAGATAGTAACCTCTCCTTTGATAATCACATTGGCAAAGTGGTTAGATATTCCTTCTATGTAGCCCACCTAATCACGAAAGGGTTCACCTCTAGATCAAGAGAGGTCATTGTGCCCCTCTACTCATCACTCATTAGGCCCATAATAGAGTACAATGCCCCATTTGGTATGTACCTTAATTGGCACATGCAATAGCTGGTAAGACCACAGAAGTACTTTGCCAAGAGGTTCATGGGCCTCAAAGAGATGCCCTATACAGCTCGACTAAAGAAACTTCAGCTCTACTCAGTTGCTTACTACCTGCTCAAAGGTGATCTATGCCTGACATATAAGGCCACGTCTAACCCAGAATTAATGGATATGCTCCACCTCAAGAAAAACAAATCTCTTAGAGCCACATGCTCCAGTGAATTAAACCTCAGCAAAGCAATAAACAGGACGTGCTGGAGGGATAGATTCCTGTCCCAGAGACTTCCCTCACTCTGGAATAGAATCCCACTTGATGTTAGGTAGATCCACATGCAGACTCTCTTCAAGAGGAATCTTGATGAGTGGATGGGAAATTGTAAATTTACACCTGGGATCACTTCAATGGCCCTGCTAGATGGAGGCCCAGGAAAATAATTTAAAAGGGAGGTGAAAGCCATCACATTCTGGCTAGGCTTATAAATGCCCTTGGGTAGATACCCTAGTACCTACCTGTGAACCTACATGCTCTAGGGACCTACACCTTGTCACCACAATAAACAGAACATGCCGGAGGGATAGATTCCTGTCCCATAGACATCACATACTCCAGAATAAACTACCTGTCTATATCAAACAAAGCTCCTCATTAGCACTCTTCAAGGAAAATCTTGATTATTGGATGGGAAATAGGAAATTCACCCTGGGGATCACTTCTGTGTCTCTGCACAACAGTGGCACAAGAAAATAAATTTCTTGGGTGGCAAAAGCCAGGGTACCTTTTTGGCTGGCCTTGTATAGGCCCCAGGGCCGATAGACTAGTACCTACTTATGAACCTATGAACCTTTGAGCCTTGCCTAAAAAAGGTAATATGGAGACAGCATGAGCCTTGGCCAGTATTCAGAAGCTGCTGATCTTGCTAGCATACATCCATGTCGACGTCTCAACCATCCCGTACTGTCCTGACACATGGACATGACATTGTGGAGAACATTCAATGTCCCACCCCAACGTTTATCAATGACCTCAGTGTAATTATGTATGGCACCTGCTAGGTCATGGATACTTTCATTTACAGAGGTGTTATGAGCCCTCTGTGTCCTAAGTCCATGTCTGGTGTACTGCACCATTTGTGCCTGTGCCTCCATGACAGCCTGGAACATGTATGTGGTTGAAAGAGTTGTGGCACGTCTGCCAGGGGCATGATGACCAGCAGTGCTCTGATGAGAACCCCTGGGCATCTGCCTATGTGGTACCATTCCAGACATCTGGCTATGGCTGCTGTTTCCTGATACATGTTCCATAGATACCATGCTGTCCTGGCCAGTGCCAACTGTACACTGCCCCTTAGCTAAGGGCAGTGGTGATGATGGATGTACAGGCAGTATGACTGTGTGCATGGATGGGGTGGAGGCTTGTGTACTGTCAGTTGGTGGCCCAACAACAGACCTTGACAAATCTGCCTGTGCCTCAACACACCTATCGTCATGATCACTGTCTGTCTCAGTGACATCAGTGACATCAGATTCCATGCTGTACTGAACCAGCCCCACCTCAGCACCTGCGAGAGGAAAGCAGGAAACACACTTTAAGACCTGAACATGATGTCAGACCACATGCGCATGCACACATGCACACATGAGTGTGCATATGCACACATGCGAGTGCACATGCGCACATGTACATGCACACATATGCACATGCACAAACACAAATACACTCCTCCCTAAAGCAGACACACACACACACACACACACACACACACACACACACACACACACACACACACACACACACACACACAAAACACCAGCAATCTCAGAACATACACAATAGCAGGTGATGGTGGGGTACAG